>NW_015971687.1:0-76523 GCF_000836435.1 Fonsecaea multimorphosa CBS 102226
CACTGCCACCCACTGCCACCCACTGCCACCCACTGCCACCCTCTGCGACCCAACTCATCGAGATTCGAGACCTTGCAAGCCCACGCCCTCGACGCCTCAGCAGCCCACCAGGCCCGCGTCATTCCAGGCATTCCGTTCCAAGGTTGACTGAATTGACTGAAACTCCTCTCGCCCACATCTCCGCTGCTCTCGAAGTTTGTTCTTACCCGGCCCTGCTCTGCCCTCTTTTCTACCTGCATTTCCCCTCTTAAGAACCCGGCTGACTCCTCCCACCTGGGCATGTACAGCTTACTCTTGCATCGACTCTGACGCGATAGCATAGTAAACAACGCACCTTTATGAACCTCAGCCGCCGTCAACATTGCAGAATGTCTCGATTCATTCGATAGCCGCGATTCAACTCTCCATCTCTATCCCTTTCGACGGTTCAGCATTCATACCATCCGCCCCCCTCCGTCCTCCAGCGAGCACTGCAGCTGCGGCCTCGATCCTCCGCGCCCCTCCCGCACAGACACGCTCATACCTCCATCCACCTCCCTAGCCTCGAGGATTGAATCTCTTGACGCCCTTGCGCCCAGCTCGAGACTGCTCTCAAAAAGTGCCAGTTGCCCGTCTCTTCCGGGTTGGCAGCTCTGGACCAATCTCAGCCGCACCCTTTTGGTCAACCTCAAAAATCGGTTAATGGAACCTGTGCACTTCACTTTCACGCGACTTTCTCCATACACTCGGTCTGTCCTGTATCTTTGAATACTCTGCATCACTTTTCGCCATGGCGTCGACGCGTCAGCACCCGTTTGTGCAGATTTATCAAGATCCAATGCCGATTCCCTCAAACAATATCTCACATATCAACCGACCTCGACCGCGTCTGCAACCTTCAGCCATGCCTCTGCAGCCACTCAGAAACCCCCCGGCTCCTCACCAACGCCCAGAGGTCATCCTCAATGCTCCAATGGCACCCGGCCAACAGATGTCGCCTCTCAAGAGCACACCGTTATCCCCTGCACCACCCTACTTTGGAGATCTGAACTATGTTCCCATCCCTCCGCCTGTGACGGTTAACCATATCTACACTGACTCGCCGGCGAAGAGACACGCGCTTCCGAGCAGCCAGCAATATCGTCCCGTTCAAATGGCGCAGCCAATGTTCACTACCTTCGATATAAAACTCGACACATATGACCAAGAAAATTTCGGTGTCACAACTACGCAAGATAACTTTGTTGACTTCCCAGAACCCTCATACGTACGAAAGCAGCCTCTTAAGCGATCATACTCAGAAGCGCAGATGACGAACGATCGTCCTTTCAAGAAGCCTCGACCGGACGATGAATCCGTCTTCCAACTACCTGACCCGGAAGATATGCCTCCGGTAGAGGATGACGGGAACAAGCCTGCTTACAGCTATGCTCAGATGATCGGAATGGCTATCCTTAGAGCACCAAATCGGCGGCTGACTCTGGCACAAATCTATGACTGGATCTCAACTACCTTCGCCTATTACCGCGAAGACACCAAGCAAAGCTGGCACAACAGTATCAGGCATAACCTATCCTTGCACAAAGCTTTTACTAAACAAGAGAGGCCCAAGGGAGATGCTGGGAAGGGAAGCTATTGGGTCATTGAGCCGGGAATGGAGTCGCAGTTCGTCAAAGACAAAAGTCGGAGAGGAACCAACATTACCCACATGACCATCAATGCCAATGTGATGCGTTCTGAGCCTCAGAAGATTGCTCAACAGCTCTCGGATGCGTTGGCGCCGAATCCCTTCCTTGGTCAATCTAGCGAACCCCCTCGACCTCAGACCGCTCCTGCTCTTCCAGAACTCTCATCAGATGCTACTCTACCTGCCTCAGACCCCGCTTTGAACGAGCACGAGACCGCGGAGTTTGATGACAGTGGCGTGGCCACAGCTGCAAAGTCGTCTCCTCCGGATGCCATCAATTCATCACCGCCCGTAGTTGTACCGCATCATCAGCGAGCTATTTCTTCCCCCTCTGCACGGCAGTCACGCCCATCTGTATCTCATCGACAGAACCCAAGTCTTACCAAGAACGACGACAGCGGATACTTTTCATCCATTGAGTCGTCTGCGCTGCGGCCAAACAAGAATGCCGTGATGCTCACCTCGGAGCTGGACATCGAGCCTATGAGGAAGAAGAGAGGTCGTGCCGAAGAGGAGATTGTGCGAATCAGAAGCTCTTCGCATGATCTAACTCCAAGCCATGCGAGATTCCGGCCATCAACGACGGAAGGGGCGCAATTGTCGTCTCCCGTCCGCGTCAGCCCAACGATCGCTCAGAATCCGATGACTCCAGCTGTTGTCTTCAAGAAACCCGCTCGCCCTCCCCCTTCAGTCTCTCCAAACACACAGCTTCTCCTACATCGCAAAGCGATGCGCGAGTTTGCAAACTCACCCATTAAAAGCTCTGGGCTCTTTTTGTTGGAAGAGGCAACGTACAGTCCCCTCAGATGGACGAGCATCCCAGCGTCTTCTACCTTCCCTGAGGAACAATCTTTCGAGATATTTTCTGATTCTGTCCTTGGTCTCACTCCGGGCACGCCGATATGTGCGTCGTCACCCTTGAAAGGATCTGTCTCTCGCCCAACGTATGGTCGCTCAGCCACCTCTACCAATATTCTTACCGACGTGCTTGGCAGTGCTCAGAAGCTCAACACAAAGACGCCAACCCGTGGTTCTCTTCTACCTCCACGCGTGCGGGCCACACAAACCGGCTCGCCATTGAAAGCCTCAACTACACATGGCTCCCTCTTCGATGCACAAGATGATCTGTTTGATTTCAAGTCGTTCGAGAACGACAACTCCGATGACAACGATGAAGGTGTCGATATTCTTCAAGGATTTGAGAAAATTGGTGGCACATCGGCGCAAGCCAATGCCACCACATCAACTGACCATGCACGTCGACCGTCCTTGGGTCGCAGCTTTACTTCACGCTTCTGATGTGTTAATGAACTTGGTTGATACTCACTCAACCACATATGGTCGGGTGGAGGAACTCTTCATGTCCACTGTCTTCTTATCTTGGTGATACCACTGTGTCGTTGGATCCAAGAAGGGTGAGAGCTCTTTCAGGCTCCCCTGTGGTTTGCATACGGGCTATGAGTGCCTGGTTTGATTGTGACTGAGCCCCATCCGGTTGGGTCTCGCATTGGAACACCTACAGAGACAACTTTGCTATGATGTCAAGAGTTTATGACTTGTTATTATGCCCTTCCTTTTATGACGATATGGGATTGTATGACAGAGTAATGGGGACTGTTATCTTGGAGGAGCCGAACGGTGCTCGAGAACAGGCCCTAGATAGTTTAGCAGCAATGCAATGAGAATGCTCGTCTCGACTTCTGGCGACCACATGCCACTCCATCCATCTAGTTTGTGGCGTGACCATTCGGGGTTTTGTGCACGACGAGCCTCGCGCGAGCTCCACGCGCTGCAAGCTGAGTCATCAGACAGGCCTCATTGAGGCAGATCATTCACGCGTCGCAGCCAATGATGGCCAGCACAAAGTAATCATCTCTTCTGGAGCTTGTACCGAGTACCTGCATATTATATTGGTCAGCGTCAATGTAGGATTGCTGTTGTTCTGTTCTGGCTCGATTGTGGCATGAATACGAACAAGGTCGCACGGGGTGTTAGCAGCGGGTTCCTTAGATACTGGGTTTCGAGGTACCCGACTTCAGAGGCAACGAGGACAGCCGCACGAGCAACATTGACAACCCTGGGCTGCGGCAAAGAGCTGGGCCAATCCATGTCCTATCACACCACCCGCAAGCCCTTTTCACAATCTCTGCTCGACCAAGCACAAGCCGCCGGACTGTCCACAACAACACCCAGAACCAAGATGAGCCGCCGTACGCCCATAGAATCCCAACGAGTCGATGCACCACTCACCCAGTCGGCAACGTTCCTCGTCCTCTCTGTGACTGATAAGCCCGATGCCGTTCAGACGGTGCGGTCGACGCTGGCCAGCGTTGACGATCTGTCCAAGAACGTTGCTATTCGCGATCTGGACGCCGCCTTTGCGTGCACCGTTGGCATAGGTAGCAATATCTGGGACCGTCTCCTCCAGGGGGTTCCCAGACCGGCTGAGCTGCATCCGTTCCCAACCATTTCTGGCAAAGTCCACACGGCTGTTTCCACGCCCGGGGACCTGTTGTTTCACATCCGGGCACAGCGGCGTGATCTGTGCTTCGAGTTCGAGCGCCAGTTGATGGATAAATTGGGCGATAGTGTCAAGGTCGAGGATGACACCGTTGGCTTCCGCTACTTTGACGTCCGCGATCTCCTGGGCTTCGTGGACGGCACGGCAAACCCTGTAGGCGCCTCTGTCGATGAGTCAGTTCTGGTGACGGAGGTGGACGACGCCGGCTCTGCGGGCGGCAGCTACGTTGTCGTTCAGAAGTACGTGCACGACTTGAAGAGGTGGCGAGGCCTGTCTACAGAGCAGCAGGAAGCGATCATTGGGCGCACGAAGCTCGACAACATCGAGCTGGACGACGTAGCTGAGGACAAACAAAAGGCGCACAAGCAACTAGCCAACATCACGGGCGATGACGGGTCTGAGATGCAGATCTTGAGGGACAACATGCCCTTTGGCGAACCGGGGAAAGGGGAATTTGGCACCTATTTTATCGGGTATTCGAGGAAGCTGTGGGTGATTGAGCAGATGCTGGACCGCATGTTTGTCGGTTCGCCACCTGGCTTGCATGATCGCATTCTGGACTACTCGACGCCGTTGACGGGGACGACCTTTTTCGTGCCCAGTGCAACTCTATTGGGGAGTCTTGGAGATTAATCAGGTGGTTGAGATTGACGTGCTCGATCGTAGGCAGATCTCATACACTGGAAAGAGAGCCATGACTGAATAGAAAGCGTTTCTCGCCATCAATTTTCATTTTACGAACAGATAGATGTGTCGAGCGGATGCTGCACAGAATGTACTGTCGCTCAGCTGCGTCTCCGGTAGCCTGGCTTCATGCCTCCTGAACAAACCCAGATCCCATTTTCAATGACCATGTCTGAGGTCAATCTATCCAAATTCATCGTCGACACCCGCAGCCGGTTGTTAAATGTATGCAAGTTCCATCAATGCAAGGTAGGTATGGAAACCGCCCGTTAAAGCGGCGCCTCGTCCGGGCTTTTCTCGTCGGCTCCGGCAAACCATTGAAACTTTTCTGAGCCCGAATCGCGCGTCTTGCGACGTTTCTCCAAACCCAATGCTGGAGTTGCCAAAGTACGAAACAACATCACAGCAGGTTGCGTGAGAGGGCATCTTGCTGGGAGGCACTGAGTCTGGTGTGTGGGGATCTTACTGCCCACCAGGATCTCTCGAAAGACATCGATTGGAAGGATGTCGGCGCCACGATGTCTTCGCATAGCTATTGAAGCATGCCGCCCTCAGAAGGTATGGAGAGTCTTCAGATGGCAGCAATCTATACTGGTCAAACATGTCCCGATTCACTGACTGGTGTGCTCCATCTCTAGAACACAACTGTTCCCCTTCGGCCTCGTCTTTCAGCTCCATCCCATCCACAACGGTCGATACGGGCCTTCTGCTCAAGTACACCCCAGCATGAAAAGGACAGTAAAGACAAATCTCTAGAGACGGGACCGATTGATATCACAGCGGGCTTCCCAACACCAGAAATCGGATCGTATACAATCCAGGAGGCCTACGAGGAAGAGAGAGTACCGGTCAAACAGGGCAAGAGAGCAGATGACGTTGCGGCACCAACGGCCAAGGCTAAGCATACACCGACTTCGATACAGCGGTCAAAGAAAAAGCCGGACCTGGTGTCAGAAACTCAAGCCCAGGAACTACAGCAGACGTCGGCATCGACTCCGTCAAGAGCACAGGAAAAGGCGCAACCACGGCCCTCGACAAAGTCAACCCCCAAAGCCACCAGAAGCTCGCCATCCACGCCCCAGCTCTCTTCGTCTGAGACGGCCGCTCCCGCGCCGGGAGATGAGAGTACAAAACCAAACGTCCCGCCCAATGTCCTCGCCGCCTACCGCACCCCGCTCTACCACCCTACAACCCACGGCATCCCGGTGTGCCAACTCCAACTCCGCTCGTTCAGCACACGCAACCTCGAGTTCTTCGCCGACTTTTGCGTCCGCGTCGCCTACTATCTATCCCTGCCCTGTAGGGGTCCCACGCCGCTCCCGAAAAAGATCGAAAGATGGACGGTTCTCAAAAGCAACTTTGTCAATAAAAAAGCGCAGGAGAACTTTGAGAGGATCACCATGAAGAGATTGATCACGGTGTATGATGGACATCCAGAAGTGGTGGAGACGTGGTTGGCGTTTGTGAGAAAATGGCAGTTTTATGGAGTCGGCATGAAAGCGAACCTGTGGGGTTGGGAAGGCGTCGGTAAGTCTTCAAGTTACACTTTCATGACTGTCCCCTTCTTTTCTCCTTTAGCTGCTGCGGTGGCTTTTGCTGATATATGTTTTTCAACAGACGTTGCCTCCAAAATGGACCACGACTTCACATCTCTCGAGAAAGAACTCGATAGTAAGTTGCGCCTGTTCGGTTTCAACAAGACGGCGGGCAAGAAGAACGATTTGCTCGGGTTACTGGAGAGGCAGGGACACAGGCGGGAGGGCGTTGGCATGAGTGAGGTTCGAGAGAAGAGCAGGACGACTGAAGATCCTTGGTAAGAAAGGGTGATGGACGGATGGGATCGTCCGAACCATCAAAAGGATGTGAAGGAGATTCGAACGCCACGAGTGGGCTCCAAAATTGTGCCAATACTCACACCAAGCCGCGGTGTGAGTGAGATTTTGCGGCGTGTACATGTATATTCTCGAGGCAGGAGGCACAATCCAAGAATGCCGACCTGTGGATTGACCATCACTTGTCCTCGCCCTAGTACTCTTGCCCCCTGAAGACTGACTGCATTGCTGACTGCTCACATTCAGGGTGAGTGTTAGAGAATGCCGTTGTGTATGGATAGGTGTACAAATAACGGCTCGTTTAGCGATAAACCCGATGAAACCATGCAAGCCGTCCAATAATACAAGCAGCAAGGTACCGTTCCTCTTCCAGACGCCTTGGGCTTAGATCTGGCCTCTCTCACGGTTCCGCGCCCACGACATTCGGGGCTTCGTGAGAACTGCAAGAGGAGAGAGCACGGGTCGATCTCGAGCTGGACTCGATGCTTCCCACATACAGATCCATAATCCTGGGGGTTTCCCCGAGCTTATGGACACATTTGATAGCCGGCTCTTCAGACCACACCGCCGGAGGGACACTGTGCTGACACAGCATCGTCCTCTCTTGTGACCAGGCCCATCATCTCGACAGCCGTAGGCGGCCCATCAGTAAATAATGACAGGGTTACATGCCTTCTTTTCTGGGGCCTGGACAGACATGATGATACAATATACGGACAAGGCTCCCTGGGCAGACATGCCGGTTTCGTGCATTAACACACCTATTATGTCCGCGGACATAGACTGTAGCCCGATACGCCTCTATCCACATCTCTCCATACTGGGAATAGTGTTTGTTACTTGTACAGGGTGAAGCCATTGCTGACTTTGGATGAGGGAGGTGAACTTCAGGATGCGATGTGGCGCGTCCATGGGGCTGCGTTAATGTAAGTGACTAAGGCAATCCCGTATCCGTCTATAGATAATATATGGTCGAATCACGTCGCCAGGCTCTGCAAGGGATAACGGTATTCGGTACGTGGAACGGAGTCGGGCGTTGAATACCTACCTGATCAATCCACAGTGGGTGTGGGCTATCGGTCATAATAGCTGATGCAACATGACTCCTTGCAGCAGTGAGCCGGAGAGACGCCGGTAAGGTCTTTGTTCTTTGTCTCCCCTTTTTTCCTGTTCCAATGTAGCAAGCAGTGCGTGGCAAGGGATACGTGGTTGTGATATGACGCTCGTTTGATGACACTATCGATAACACTATCACAACACCAAAGTTGGATATCCATTCGAGAGAACAACATATTAATTATAGCAAAACGCACGAGGCTGAGCAAGCTAGTCAGCCCTAAATGATTCCAGCGCATCTCACCTGTGGACAGCCGCGCTCGACCAATGCTGCCAGTTCTGATTGATCGATACCTATTGCTGGCCTGTTGTGGCATACAGACGACAGACCCTATGGCACCTTTGAAGCCGAGCGTCAAGGGGGAATTTGTTCCGCGACGCCCAACTATCTGCATCTCCACATCAGCCTAGTGAGCCTAACTATGTACAACCTTTCGTTCTTTTGCGGGGAAACCCTTCTTGACCGGCCTAATGGATCCCTGCCGCTGTTGCTAACCTCAGGGATAGGGTAATATATGGAGCGGTTGACTGGGGTTGCGTCGAGCTAAGAGTCACGTCCACCCGATCCAGTGTCTTCACCCCTAGAGATCGTGGAATTATTCCACGGCTGTCAGATTGCGTTCTGAGAATCGTCTATATTAGAATGCATAAGCCTGCCGTCCAAACCAAGAGCACAATGCGCTGTCTGTCACATCGAGTTCTACTGATCTCTTGTTTTCAAGGCTGAATCTAACTCCTGTGTCTATTGTCCATCATGTCTCCAGGTCGGATAGTCGACGACAATGAGTACGACTTCATAGTGTGGTGAGTGTAACCGAGTACCCAGCCCATAGTGAGTGAGTGAGTGAGTCGTTGTCATGACTAACTCTCTCGGACCCATAGCGGCGGCGGCACAACAGGCTGTGTCGTCGCAGGCAGACTGGCCGAAGATGCCAATGCGCGGATCCTCGTGGTCGAGGCCGGGCCTCACAACAAAGACCTCGAAAACGTCCACATGGCGGGCGGCTGGTCCAAGAATTTCGACGGACCGCTCGACTGGAACCTGGTCACTCCACCCATGAAGGGAATCAACGGCAGAGAAGTCAAACTCAGCCGAGGAAAATTCCTGGGAGGCAGCAGCGGCGTCAACGGTACGCTGTGTGTCCGAGGCAGCAAGCAAGACTATGACGACTGGAAGTAAGAACTCCTCAATGCTGCGGTCCCGAGCCTCAACTCAAATCATTCAAGTCTCCCAGGGTGGTCCGGAGAAGAATTCTTCAAGTACATGCGCAAGGTTCGGGAAGCCCCATCCAGCATAGAATGACACACAGGCTGATGACGAGAATCAAGGCCGAGACGTTCCATACCAAGCCGTGGTTTCAGGTGGACGAGAAAGCCCACGGCTACAATGGCCCGCTCCATGTAGAGCCGCACGACAATGCTCCCATTTCGAACCTGTTGCTGGAGAGCATGCAAGATATGGGCTTCCCGCTAGTACACGACATGTTCAGCAACGGCGAGACCCCTCATGGCTGCGGTCATGCACCACGGACTGGTGAGGACCACTAACCAAGTATCCTGTGGTGCGTTTGATGCTGACGCTGGGCTTGCAAGTCTACAAGGGCATCAGATCTACCGGAGCGGACTTTATCACCATGGATCAACACAAGGCCAACATTGACCTCGTGCTTGACACTGTCGTGGACAAGGTCAACTTTGAGGAGAAGGATGGTCAATTGCAGGCCGCAAGTGTGGTGCTTGTCGGCAAGGATGGCACAAGCAGAGAAGTCAGGGCTAGAAAGGAAATCATTATCTCTGGAGGTGATTAGCTCAACTTGTCCAACGTCTTGATGAAAACAGCTAATGAGACCCCCAAAGGCGCATATTGTTCCCCAGCAATTCTTCTCCGATCAGGCATTGGTCCCAAGGCTGAGTTGGAAGCATTAGGCATCAAGTGTCTCGTCGACTCTCCAGGCGTGGGAAAGAACTTGCTGGATCATCTTGTAGGTGGCTCTTGTGTTTGGATTTCTAGCTTCTAATGGCTGACTGGCCACAGATCGTGTTTGCCTTTTACGAGGTGACCAAGGACGGACTGACCAACGACCATCTGGTGTACGGCATCTTCTCCTCCCTTGACTGCAAACTTCCCTGACTCATTCGATAGGTATCATGGAGACGCTGCAATGGCTGCATATATGCTATACAAGGAGAAGAAGGAAGGGGTCCTCTCCACCTTCCCCTTTGGTGCCATGGCATTTGCGAGGCTAGATGATCGCCTGAAAGATGAGCCATTGTGGAAGGAAGCAAAGAGGCAGCCCGGCCGTGACCCCATGGGTCTGACTCCCAAGCAGCCGAACGTGGAGTTTTTCACCACCGAGGTGAGTATCCGACAATGATTCAAGCATATCTGCCTTGCTGACAAGGTCAAAGTTGTATGGCGGTCCCAAGCAATATGATCAATTTCCCATTGGTGAGTCCAAGAGAGAGAGAAAATGCTTGCTGTAGCCACGGGCTGACGAACATGCCTTTAGACAAGAAGCACGCCTTTGCCATGATCACCGAGCTGTTCTCGCCCCGTTCGAGGGGAACAGTGACGCTAAAGTCCACAGACCCTCTCGAAAACCCGGTGGTGGATTGCAACTATCTCGCCGATCCACTCGACATGCTCGTCGTATCCGAGGGCTGCAGGCTCGGCAACGAGATTGCCATGAACCTGAACAAGGTTGCCAAAGAGGAGATTGTGAAAGGAGCGTGGCCATCAGGTGCGTACACAGTCGGCCGCTCTCTACCGGGAAGACAACTCCCTGACCACATCCTAGATCTGACACATCATGCGTACACCAAACGAGAAGAATGGGTGCCTCATGTCCAAAAGGAGGCCACCACTTGCTATCACGCCGCAGGGACTTGCAAGATGGGCCGGGATGACGATAAGACGGCAGTGCTTGATGCGACTCTCCAGGTCCGCGGAGTCAAAGGCCTGAGCGTTGCTGACACCAGCGTGATGCCCACTCTTCACGGTGGCCACACTCAGATGCCTGCGTATGAAAGACCTGCCCCCCAAGGTGTTCCGGGTTGATACTGACACGTAGCAGGTATGGCATTGGCGAGAAGGCCGCTGATCTGATCAAAGCAAGATGGTCAAAAGCCTAGGCAATTGGAAGGATGTTCTCGAAGGCTGAAAGGTACTGAGGATGTTGATAGACAGTGGCTGAGCTACAGTGCTAGCCACAGTTCACCTTTTAGTTCTCGCTACCTCGGGCTTGGTTGGATTCGTGCCGGTGTTGGGCTAGGGGTCCTTTCAAATCATTCTCGTGCTTGTATCTTGCAACAAAATGTGATGTGACAAGCGACATAGAGAAATATCCAATAAATATACTGGCGTGCCGCGCTCTGCATGACCCGATTGACCACGATTCCACCACGGGTACTCGCGATGGCTATGCCACTCGTAGGACGGAGAGCGACAAGGCTGAATCCACACGGAGTACTAAGTAAGGAGGTATGAGTCTTGGCACGGCCCATAAGTTGTGGAGCCGGTCAATGACAAAAGCGGCGCCTTGAAACTTCCCATCTCGGTCACAACATTTTACTGAACCCATCCTTGCCCATCCATGGCCTGACTTCGTTTCGACAACATTTTCTCTTCAAGCACTACTTGTATAATCGTGTCTTCGATTGGCGTTCTCTCTGGAACGCGTACATTCCTTTGGCACCCTGTGAAATGCCCCGAGGCCTCGTGCATGTGTCACTGAGGCCGCATTATTCCCAGAAGATCCAATGGCGCAACATCAGCCATGAGGCAGAGCTTGCTCCCGTCAAAAGGGTGCGCTTGGGCGAGGAAAGGCAGCCTCGGATCATCAAGTCGGCGGCGCGCGATGCACCACCCAGAGCAACGCAACAGGATGGAAAAGATGAGATAGAGCAGCACTGGGCGCGGATGTCGCCGTCCTCCAGCATCAGACGAGCCTTCTCCGGGATTCAGCCTACGGGGGTCCCTCACCTCGGAAACTATCTGGGGGCTTTGCGGCAGTGGAAACGGCTCCATGATCAATCCACCGACCCAAAGTTCGCCATCAATTACCGTTATGAGCAGTACTTCTCGGTGGTTGACCTGCACGCTCTGACTTCCGACACTCCACCGACCGAGCGCCTGCGTCTACGCAAGGAGTCTTATGCAGCCTTGCTTGCTCTGGGCCTGCACAACAACAGGAACACTACGCTGTTCTTCCAGTCCGATGTAGGTCACCGTTGCGTGTCACCGCGGGTTCGACATTAGCTTACCGGATTAACAGGTTCCGCAACACGCCTCGTTGATGTGGATTTTGAGTACCATTGCTTCTACGGGGTATCTGTCCAGAATGACTCAGTGGAAGGTATGCAGCAGTTCTAGACGCATGGCCCGGCAGAAAGAGACTAAAACCGCAGCTTGTAGAGCAAGTTGAACTTGCCTGAAAATGCCAGCCTCGAAAGCGATGAGGCAACGGCGAAGCTCAAGCTCGGACTGTTTTCATACCCGGTTCTTCAAGCGGCCGACATATTACTCTATCAGTCAGTCAGACTCGTGGTCTACTTGTTGTATTGGAGGTTAACGTCAGATAGGCCGTCTATTGTGCCCGTTGGGGAAGATCAACTCCAACACATTGAGTTTACGCGCACATTGGCCAGGGGATTCAATGCCCTGGTCAGGGAATCCTCCGGGGGAAATGTGTTTCGAATACCTTGGCCGGTAATATGTAAGGATTTCGAGCGGACCTCATGATACGTTAGAGGTACTGACACAACGCCAGCCCCTGCCAAAAGGATCATGTCCCTGAAGCGTCCGGAGCAGAAGATGTCCAAGTCTGACCCTGATCCCAAATCTCGAATTCTGATCACCGACAGCCCCGAGGAGATCCACGCCAAGCTCCGGGGCGCCGTCACAGATTCAGAGCCTGGTATCTCCTTCAACCCAGAACGGCGGCCAGGGGTATCCAACCTGGTTGAGATACTACGACACGTGACCGAGTCTCGAGAATCCAGCGAGTACATTGCCAAGGACAACGAGAACGTCAGCATGCGAGCGTTCAAGGAGATGATCGCGGACGAGATCATTCTTGCGCTGAGGGGCGTGCGCGACAACTTCCTCGCCCTCATGGATTCCTCCGGGAATGGCAATGGCAGGCTGCGCGACGAAATCGAGTGGGGCGGCGCAAAGGCGCGACGGAAAGCCCGCATGACCCTCGACGAAGTCCAGCAGGCGCTGGGACTGTTCGGGGTCACGCTCTCGGAAGAGGAAGCGACCAGGATTCGGGAGAGGCGGAGACAAGCCGCGCGTAAGGACCTGGGCACCGACTTGAACATCGAGTCTAATCCGTTTGATTCTGAAGGAGGAGAGGGCGTGGGGTTTGACGAGGAGCTGCCCGACAGAGGTGATGACCCGGCCCTCGATCAGGGAGAGACTCCGCCTCTACAGCCTGTCAAACAAGGCAAGTCGTGATGCTCGTCCACATGGCAGTCTCGAGACCTGCAGGAGACGGCGCCGCAGGTCATTTGGACCGAGCTCCTCTGTAACTATAGACCTGAGAACTACCGATCTTATTGGAAACACCTTCCTGGGATGCATGGAGCACGGATATTGCGACAACTGCCCAAGGACGGCGACAAGGCTGGGGGTTTCCATGGGGAGAGGCTCTGGGGTGACTTTTGCGGACCGCGAGGCTGCGAGGCTGCGAGGCTGCGAGGCTCGGAATCCGACGTCATCCCGCAGCCAAATTTTGTTGCCTTGTCACTTTTCCAATGTATCAACACCAGCTTCACCTCGCACCAACTGCATTCTAGCTCGCGCACCACCTCTCCCAAGCATGAGGAGACATCCGCAAAGACAATAAGACATATTCCACCCCCATTCTCGAGCCGCAAGCTTTTGCCAAATGCGGCGAATACCGCTCCCCAGCACCAGCAGCGCTCTTCGAGGGCGGACGAGCACTACTGTGCCCTTGTCGTCGCGGCGGCGCCATTTCTCAAGCTCTTCGCGCTCGCGTCTCCGCACCCATGGCGAGCACCAGCACGAGCACGACGACGTCGTCGACCTGGCGTTCCACCGGCACAACCCGCCCGAGAAGACGAGTACCAGGGGACCCGGTCCGATCATCATCATGCACGGGCTGTTCGGGTCGCAGCGCAACAATCGGACTCTGAGTAAGTAAGGAACGCACCTCGCTCATGCTTCCCTTTAATTGTGTTAAACAGGGTGTTAACTAATATAAACTATGTAGGGCGCTAGCCAAAGATCTCTCTCGCCCGGTCTATACCATCGACCTCCGCAACCACGGCGACTCCCCCCACTCGCCCGTGCACACGTACACGGCCATGGCGCGGGACGTGGAACATTTCCTGACCACCCACAAGATCACCTCTCCCACGTTGGTCGGCCATTCCATGGGCGCCAAAGTCGCCATGACGCTCGCGCTGCGCCGACCTCAAAATTACTCGGCGCTGGTGCCCGTGGACAATGCGCCCGTGGACGCGGCCTTGAAGGGCGACTTTGGCAAATACCTCGAGGCGATGAGGGAGATTGACGAGACGAGACCTCGCCCCACGAGGCAGAGCGACGCGGACAAGATCCTCATGAAATACGAGCCGGACCTGGCCATCCGGCAGTTCCTGCTGACGAACCTGGTCAAGAAGAAGCCCGTCCACGGATCGCAGCACGAGCCGAAATCATCATCATCATCATCACACGGCAAAGAGAAGCACGACACCACCACGGAGCTCCGGTTCCGCATCCCGCTGCACACCCTCGCCAAATCCCTGCCGGACATGGCCGACTTCCCCTTCAAAGACCCCGACACGCACAAGTACAAGGGCCCGACCCTCGTCGCCCGGGGCACCAAGAGCCACTACGTGGCCGACGAGACCTTGCCCGTGATCGGCCGGTTCTTCCCCAAATTCGAGCTGCTGGACCTGGACTGCGGCCACTGGGTCATGAGTGAGAAGTTTGACGAGTTTCGCAGCGCCCTCGTCGAGTGGGTCGATCGCGTCGTCGACGGCGAGACGTAAACGTTACGTAGTCCAGCCCCCTACGTAGGACAGATGCTTTCCTTTTATTTTTCCAAGGAGAAAAAAGACAAAGACTGGACGAATGAAGAAGGGGAATGCAACAGGGGGGCACTTTATATTCCATTGACCACGAGCAAGTTAGCAAGTGAGACGTGACAAAGGGCACAACGCAATGCGGCCTTGTCAAAGGAAATAATAGATCGAGTTTCTCCATATCTGTAGATGTACCAACACCAGGCTAGGGGAGAGGGGCGAGGTGAGAGTACCGGTTCCAATACCGTACAGAGACCAACATAAATTGCCATGCGTTTGGTTTATGGAAGTATTTTTGATGAATTCTTTTTTTGGTCTTCTGTGTGTGGTCAAGGGCCCTTACAACTAGAATGCTATGTCCTTTATGCCCGATGCCCAGTTGATCTAGCATGAACCCTTTTTTCCCTTCCACAGCACCAGCCTGTCTGTTCTTCATGTGCGCCGAAGATGGGGGGGCAAGCGACCGAGAGCCACTCTGGAAGTGCAACTAGTACCTAACCTCCCTTCCACGCAGGCTCTCACACACTGTCTCTCATCTCATTTTGCTCGAACCCGTCCTGAGGCTATGGTGATCCCCAGCTAGGCTCTCGCAAAACCATGGGACAGAAGCGAGCGCCTCCCCCTCGGCAATTGGGGGCCCCCTCCTGGGCTCATCAAGTCTCTCACATATGCTTGCCGTGGTTTTGATTCGTTCTTTCGCCTCCAAGGTCATCTGCTCTTTTCTTGGGGTTTGTCTCCACTATTCTCTCCAACAGGGTTTTTCCCACGCAACGTACCCCTATGCAACCCCCAGCTTACACGCTTTCCAGAGGTGCAGGCTCCTTGAACTCCCTCTCGACCTTGCGGCCCTGATCGTCCTCGCCACTCTCGCCGTGCAGGCCCAACAAGGCACCGAGGTCGAACTTGGGAGCCTTCAACAGCTTGACTTTGCGGATGTGCACGTTCTGGAGCGGGTAGATGCCCTGGGTGGACTTTTCGATCTCGCGCCCGATGACCTCGGGGATGAGCTTGCCGGTGAGTTGAGCAAGGGTGACGCTGGTGGCCTCGCGCTGGATGATCTCGGTCATCTTCTTGCGAATGGCCCGGATCTGCGAGGTGGCGGCGTAGGTGGTCTTCTTGATCTGGTTGGGCCGGCGCTTGGTGAAGGCAATGGCGAACAGTCTCAAAAGGTAGTCGTCCGTGGTCTTGACAGTGACGTTGGCCTCGATCAACGTCTGCCACTTCCGCACCAAACTCCTCAACTTGTCCGAGGTGAAGTCCAATCCGTGGAAGTTGGTCAGGCAGTTCTTGCCCTGGATCTCGTCGACCCGGAGCTTGACCTTGCGGAAGGCGTGGTCTTCGTCATTCTGCAGGTCCGCGAGCGAGACTTCGAAGATGCGGCCTTTGAGGGCGTCGTTGGCGGATTTCAGACCGGTGGTGCGGTTCACGAGGGTCTTGCCGACACTATGAGCACAGAAATGTCAATGCATGTCTCCTCCAAGCTAACAAATATGTGGTTGTGATATCTTTTTTTTCCATCTTTCGCGCCGGTGGTGTTGTTTGGAGGGGGGCACATTGGGAGGACGTACTCTCGCTGGTTGAATGTGGACGGAGCCTTGATCGAGTACCAATCTTTCCGGGTGAAGGGATCCTGCGTTCTCTTCTTCAACCCCTTCTTTCCTTTACTCAATCGCTTGTTTCTGGGAAGGAGAAGAAATCGTCAGTTCTTGATCTCTTCAGAGTTACCGCTCCCCGCGTTGTGCGCCGAGTGCACAAATGGCTCGTGGGCAGCGGGCTGGACTTACTTTCCAACAGCCATGATTGCGACTGGTGGCTTGTCGCAGATTTAAGCTGTCTGGGTCCGATTGAAGGCAACAAAGAAACGTTGCTGATGGTGGGTGGAATTAGGTAGAGACGGTAAGTGAGCAGGGCGAGAAGTTTTGACATCGCAGTCGGACCGCAGTATGTGGGCGGAAATATTTTCTTGGCGCCAAATATTGCGGAGCATCTTGTCTTCCGGCGCAGATATCTCTACGGTTAAACAAATCAGGTATATTGGCACTTCTACACGCACAGCCACGCAGCCTACACCGGAGCCTCTTGTCCAGGAATACAACGGTTGATTTTCAAGTTGCACAGGATCCCTGACTCGGATTGACGCGACTGACTTTGACTGCATCAATACCATGACAAGGTATTTTACGCAATGACTCTATTGTCTCTGTATCAACGCTAACAGTCATCTTTGGTGGGAGACTGTCTATTTGCAATCCCATTCTTTTGCATGCTTTCCTTTGTCCGTCACAGCTCATGTGTTTGTCGCTCGTCAAATCAGGTCAGGTCATACGTAGCCTTTGTCGTTGCACTCTCTCACACCTTCATGTCCTTCATCTTATCCGCGACATTGTCCGCCGCCGGCATGTCTCGTTTGGGGCCACCCTCAGGCGCACCCCCAGTCTTTGGCTTTGCTGGCTGCTTCGTCTTCGCCGAGGTCGTATCTTTTGGCAATTCTTTTGTGTATGGGATGATTTCCGGCGTCCCAGGAGGCATGTACCGTCTCAACACCTCCGGCACTTCGAAGCCATCTTCCTTCTGGTAATTCTCCATCAGACAACACAAGGTCCGCTCTGTAGCGCACAATGTCCCGTTGAGAGCGTGAACATATGTCTTTCTCGCATCGATGGCACCCTTTTTCTGGCCGTACCTAATCTCCAGCTCTCGCGTCTGGTAGTCCGTGCAATTCGAGCAGGATACAAGTTCCTTGTATTCGTTCTGGTAGGGAAACCACGCTTCCAGGTCGTATTTCTTGGCCGCCGCATTATTGAGGGCACCCGAAACGATCGCCACAACACGGTACGGGAGTTTCAAGGATTGGTAGAACTCTTCGGCAATGGATTTCATGTCTTCGAGTGCTTGCCAGGATTCTTCGGGCTTGACAAAGAGGAATTGTTCGATCTGGAGGATGTCCATTAGCACAGCCATGCGGACCTCGCTTGGAGGATGGAAGGAAAAGTACTTGCCTTCTCGAACTGGTGGATACGGAACAACCCCCAAGCGTCTCTCCCATGTGCGCCAGCCTCCTTTCGAAAACAGGAAGAATAACCCGCAAACTTCTTTGGCAAATCCTTCTCGGTCATCCACTCTTCAGCAAACATTGCGGATATGGGCTGTTCGGAGGTTGCAATGAGGAACTTGTCCTCTGCGTCCTTGTCTTCAATAACTTTATAGAGCTCTTCGTCGAATTGTTCAAGTTGTGCAGTCTTCGCCATGTACTCTGCCTTCATGAAGTAGGGCGGTTGAAGTGGATCATAGCCCTTGGAGACGAGGAAGTGTAAGCCGTAGTTGATGAGGGCTTGGTTCAGCAGAACTCCCCATTTCCGTAGAAAGTACCCTCGATGGCCGACCAGTTTGACGCCTCGTTCGCCATCGTAGATTTCTGCACGGGTCATAACCTCGTGGTGGGAGAGACAGTCGCGCTTTTCCTCCGTGAAGCCTTCAGGTGCCCATTTCTTGACCACCTCATTGAAGTCCTAGGCCTTCGAATGAGTCTTCGTTCTCGCCCAGTCGTAGGATGTGGAATGCTTTCAACTGACCTCGTTGTCGTTGACCGGCACTGACTCGTGCACATAGTTGCCAATCATTTTGCACTTGCGGTCTCTCAGCTTCTCCTTCTCCGCGGCCTCATCCTCGATCTGCTTCTTCTCTTTCTCCAAGTTCACCTTTTCCTGCAGCAGATGGTCCGCATCTTGTTTTGCCTATACGACTCACTCCATCAGTCCCAGAATGTTCTCAAGATCTTCACGTAGGTAGGTAGTCGACCGACTTTCTTCAGCTGCCCGATCTCTTTTTGGACCGCATTGATCTTTGCGCCAAATTGGCTGGCCTTGTACCGCGCTGGAACCTCGAGTTAGGACGGATCTCCAAAGATGGAAGGGCGCGTACTCTGATATGCGTCGTTCCAGAGTGCAATGACCTCGTCAACGATCTCGGTGGGTGCGTATCGCTTTTGCAGGCTCTCGATCACTTTTTTGGGATCTCCCCCTCTATTGGACGGATGAGACAAGTTGCGGCGCTGCAGTTGCGGGAATGGTCTTACCTCGAGACAATGAGATCTTGCACTTCGATCATGATTACGAGAGGATCAGGAGCAAGGGAAGCACTGGAAATTGAGGTGTTGTGTAGGAAGTTGACGGCCCTCTCAGCAGCACGTGTGGTGCAGGCGGTCGACCCTCGAACAAAATAGGTTCGAAGTTGTGCCCCCTTCACCCCGCGAAACCTGCGGAGCCTCGTGAGTCACTCCGACATACATGGGCCACTTCATTGAGTGCGCAGCAGCCAAATTGAGAGTCGCCATCTATAATAAGGGACTTGCAGAATGGAGAACATCAAGTACAGGGTTATATTATCCTACCTAGCTGGCGAAATTCATAGCGAAATTCATCTCTTACCTCTAGTTTGCAAAGCCGACCCAGCAAGCATTCTCCCTCGCTCTTCGAGCCACTTAACTATTTCTGGTCTCTGATGGGAGGCGCGCACCTCCTCGCTCGACTCCAAGAGTGATTGACACAAATCCAAGATGAACGCCCACTGGTAAAGACAAACGCCTCAGTGTCTATCCTGATATTTCCCAATGCAAACGGAGGCCGACAGCATAACAACAAGAACACCAGACCCGACGTGTTGAGACAACCGAAACCAGAAGAACTTCTCGAAATCAAACAGCCCCAGATGGTTTTGAAGGCCACTTGAGGATCTGCCCAAGTTGTGCAATTGCTGCTCTTCACATCACCGCACACTTTCCTCCACCAGCAGGTTTGTCCGGTTCCTGCGACTTCTCGATCTCGGCAATCATCATCTCAAATGCCTTGGCGACATTGTGGTTGTTCCGTGCGCTGGTCTCAATCCAACCACAATTGAGCTCCTGGCCGAGCTTTTGCCCTTCTTCAGCGGTGACTTTGCGTTGCTTTTTTGCGTCGACATCGCTTTTGTTGCCGACAATCATAATGGGGACCGACTCGGCACCCTGAGAGCAGAGGTAAGCATGACTCCCTCAATAGAGCTGGGGGGAGGTTGGCAAGGTGGCTCACAAGATGATTCAAGAGCTTGTCCCGGATAATCCTCACCATGTCAAAGGATTGCCGCGAGGCCACCGAGTAGACAATAAGGTAGCCATGTATACCGATATACAGCTTGGAATTCATGAGACTGTATTCGTCCTGTGACCAACCGACCGTCAGCCCGCTAAGAGGCCCCGCCACCTTTTCCCGCAGCTTGGTGCATCATACCTGTCCCGCAGTATCGATGATTTCCGTGAGAAACGTCTGGCCTTTGTAGACAATCTCATGGCTGAAAGTATTCTCAATCGTAGGATAGTAGCTTTCCACAAAATGTCCTTCGCAGTACTGGACGGTCAAGGAGGATTTGCCTGCGGTGCCGCGGAACAGAGACACGTCAGTTTATCGTCCTATTTTCTTGCCTTTTGGCTGGACCATTTCCCGTTTATAACTGGCGACTCGTGAGGAGGGGACTGACCGACAGATCTACTGCCCAGAATAGCGATCTTTCGCTGCTTGACTGAAGGGGCCATGCTAGACACAGAATCTGAGGTGTTTCTCTTTTTTTTCTCCAAAAGGGAACGAGAGGATGGCGTCAGGGCCCCAGCACACAGCTCGGATCCTAGTTCACAGAAAAATCGTCGGCTGCGCTTCTAGCGCCAAAAGTCGTATCGGGAGGGAAAAATGGTAAGTCAGAAACGATCGTCAGAGGGAAAGCGACCGACAGGGTAAAGCCATGGAAGAAATGGAACAGATGGAATACAGGCGGCGAGCCAAATGGAGCAATTCAGTAGGTAATAAGAACTGGATGATGACGGGCTGCTGCGGAGTTGCAAGTTACCCAAAGGTTTACGAGAAACTTGAACGGGACCGAGACCGAGTGGTAAGAAGGTTTAATATTTTTGTCTCTCGCAACCAGCTGCGGACGAGCCGCTCTTCCGTGATGTCAGTGATGAGATGGTGATGATCGGGAAGAGACGGTACAGTATGCGTGTAGGCTATACATCTGCTGGGCGGTAACTTGTAGCAAGGTGAGTTCCGCGACGAGTCAGGGTCTAGGCCGCCAACTTCACCGACATTTGGCGAGGTCGTAGCATGCGAAAGTCATGGAAAGCAATGCCTGGTTTTTTTTTGTTTGATTTTCTCCCGGAGGAATTCAGGCCACGAACAAACGCTAGAAACCAACCGGCACGCATTTTGTTTGGCGGGGGAATTGTCGCAACACATGAGGCCGGCGCGCTATGCATACAGAGGGTTTCTTCCCCGCAGCCAATGGTGACGAGCGAGTACGAGGATGGGTCCGAGGGGAGGGGCAGGCATTCCATTTGCGACACGGAGGCCTGAGATGGGCGCAAGAATTCCGGGATATGGCGAGGTGGAAGGGCGATGGAGAGGCAGATATGGACACGAGCGTCGATGTGAGAGTCAAACAGCTCGAGTACATGAAGACACCCTCAGTGCAGGACTCCGATCAGCTCGTCGTGCTTGCAAATATGTGCGCATCTATGTATACCTATCTAGCACACAACTGTCAGGGGTATCAACGAATTCTGCTATGCAAACCCACCGCATGTCAACTCGTGGACATGTCCCAACATTTCCTGTACCCAAAGTCGTATGTCGTACGTTGTAAGTCTAAGTCGTATGCTCATTGCAAGTCATGCTGCTTCACTGTCTCGAGCACCGCCGCAAACCGTTCTGTAAACCCCGTTGACGAGCCGCCTTCTTCCCCAAGGGCCGCTTCGACAGTCTGGAGATGATCGAGGAACGTGTCCGCAGCTGCGAACAGCGGCGAAAGTCCCTTCCCTTTGAGGGATTGTGATATCCGCTCGCGTGCAGTCGGATCGAGGCACAGTGTGCATAGCAATGCGGATATATAGCCAAAGGCGACCAGGATTTGAGTCTGGTCAATGGTCAAGGCCTGCACTCGTCAGCGTCCCGACTTTTTCATGTGTTAATCAGGAACTCGTACCTCCGACGTCTGGTCAACATGGCTGTTAAATATGTCCACCAGCCCGTCCACCATATTCTTCCCGCTCGCCGTCAACCTCAACATCCGCGATCTGGCTGAATCCGCGCATTCGGCGAAATTTAAAAGACATCCAACAGCCAGAATCACAGATTCAAGTTGCGCATGGTCAATCTCTTGCTCCTGCGATGCACGACTTGCTAGCGACAGAAAGCGGTCGTCGATGACCTGAAAGACGGCGCAAACGAGGTGTCCGTCAACCAAAACATCACAAGTCGTCGCATCGTTGTTGCTCAAGCTAACAATGAGCCGAAGGCACGAGTGCTCAATCTGCCGCTGGGCCTGACGAGCCTCCTTCATGATACTGGCCACGCTCTCGCCTAGTTCCGTGATGCGGGCAGTCGACAGGTGAGACCCGGTCACCTCGTGGTTTGCACAGGCAATCCCCAGCAACGACAGCAGAAGTCGAATCGTCTCTAAATGTTTGGCCATGCCACCGCCTTCAACCATATCCTGCGCCTTGGCTAAGTTCGAGAGAATCTCGTCAAGGAGTGCTCGTGGCAGCTTCGGAAATGGTTCTTTGAGGCCGATAAGAGTTCGCAGAGTAGATTCTACAGAACCAAGCATGGTTCTGTTAACAGCCACACAGGTTTGGCCCGAAACTTTCGACCTCTTCTCCTCAAACTCCGTAATGTCCTTAACAAGAACCTTGGACAGATTCTGACTTCGGTCTTTTGCAACTTTGGTTAATGACCTAGGTTCCGAAACCAGACGTGGAGGTAGCTTGTAAAGCGCATTCAACATCTGGAGGACGACCCTTGGCGACGAACTTTCGGCCACAACCATGCAATGGATAACTAGAACCATCAACGTCGCGCTGACCTCGTCTAAGGATGCGTTCGCACAGTCCATGAGGCGCTGGAGGCCACCGGAGTCTTGGAAATGACGCAGAAAAGACAATTCGTCCAACTTGGAAACAAGCTGCAGGAGCCCTGGAATGCGTCGTGACTTGGAACTTGATTCAACGTCTTCCAAGATGGTATCCAGTTCTAAGTCGAACTTTCTGATTGCGCCTCCGCGTCTCAACTCGTGGATGCTTTTGATCCGGCTGAAAGGCTCAGCTTCATCACTGTCATCATTGTCTAGTTCCATTTGCGACGTCACCCTGGTGAAATTTAAAGCCTGCGAATAGATTTCTTGTGAAGATGGCTGACTGTTTGGCGCCGAAAGGCTCTCCAAACTGTCGGCCATGTTGCTCAAGTACGACCTTTGCTTAGCATAAGTGGCTCTAGGACGTCCTGAAGGAGCGGCAACGGAGACACTGGATGGCTTCTCTTCTTGGTCAGAATTGTTCTTCGCAAGACGAGTTGCTGAAACCTTTCCAAGTGGTGCAACACTATCATTTGGTTGATTAGAGCGTTGCTCTTGTGATAGAGTATGGGAGGATGTGTTGATGCTTTGGGCACCTGGAGCGTCCAGCCGGTCAATTAACCGAGTTCGCCCTGTCCTGGCAGGCTTACTAGAGGAATCCCCCATGTGCTCGTCCTCGGATGAAACATGCAACCTTTGCGAGCTTGAATCAGGTGTCAGACGCAGGGCAGTCAGGTGGAGATCACTTGGAGAGGGCGAGACCATAAGACTGTTGTCTGAGGCACGTCTTTTCCTCTTCGGAGTGCTCCTCCGTGACGGTCGTGATTTGGTGGATGAATCTGACTCTTCCAGAGACGAGACACCGGAGACGTTGGGTTGGTGCGAATGAGATGCGTTTGGAGGGACAAGCTTGCCAGGAGAAGCCGATCTGCCACTGGCGGCGCCCTTGGCTGGTCGCTTCAGTTCACGAGCAACATTTGTTGATTTGGAATGTTCAATCGCAACGTTCGCGTTCACCAACTTGGGTTGCAGCTTCTTTTTGGCACTCTCGTTCAGCATACGCAGTCCTTTTGTCTTCGACATGGTGATATCGGACTCTCTATCCACCTGCATGTCATTTCTCGGTTGATTTGGCTTGACGGACGCTATCTTTCTCTTCTTCAAGGCGCGCTTAGGTTTGAGCCAGGTGGGCTCCTCCTCAGAGGAATGTAGGTCGAACATAGTAGAGGATTCGGTCGCAATGAGAGGCGATGGGACGGTTCCAGCCGATGAATCCTCCTTTGTATCGCCCGAAATATTTATGGCTGCTTCTCTTAACTCATTCTGAAGCTGAATATGAGGTGTGTTGGTGGCTTGCCGGGGTCGAGAAAGCACTGGGGCACAGGGAGTCAACGTTGGCGGGTTCTCGACCGGTGTTTGCGCAGCGATATCAAAGATGTCGTGTACTCGGGCCTTTCTCGCGCCTTTGCCATACAGATTCCCCCTCCGACGTGCTGCAGGGACATCCATGATGCCTACTGGCGACTGGGCGCAGAAATAGTTGATTCATTCGAAGTCCTGGTTGCCTTAAAATAGGCGCGACAGGTGTGAAAGCTGTCTCATGCGTCTCAGGTACCGCGTATAAGACGAAGGGTACAAAGGGTCATTGTCTGATGACAAACTCAGTGCGTGTGTAGCCAGCTCCGGTGTTTGAGCTTGGATCGAAAAGTTGAAAACTGCATTGCCATGAGTTGCAGGGTTGGAGATCGACGGCGCCGGAGGGTGATCCTGGTGCGGGGTGATGTCAACCGATAAACAAACGTACACCTTGAAGTTGGGACGGAGTGTTTACCACCTAGGGTACGGAGTACCTATACGAGGTGCTTGGGCGGCGCCCGGCCAGTCTAGTGCCTGGAACTGACCGTCAAAAGGCGCCCAGAGGGGAGGGTCACCACGCCCGGAACGCTATTCGTAGTCAAGTCTCGGCACCACTTTCCTTAACCAATTTCTTCGGCCGGTTCCCCAGAGCTTGTGCCATCATCTGGATCCAGGTCCGGGTCCTTGAACGAACAGTCCATGCGGTTGCACGATGCACACCCATAGACTACCTGCCTCTGTATCCATTCCTGGTGAATTTCAAGCTCTATGAGGCCGCCCTGTTCTCCGTTCACGCCGTAGCAACATACGGATCTTCATTCAGGCTTCACGAGCTCTCCCCCACTTCGACAGACATTATCTGAAACCCAAGTGATAACCTGCGGTCTCCTTCCTCCCAGGTCACGCGAGCAGCCAGATCCCTATCCTTTCCGCTGTATACCACAGTATATTGCTTGTTGGTTATGGCTTCAATCTCGCGAGCCAACGGGGTGCAATCACCCGCTGTGGGCGTTGGGCCTGCTTATCGTCCAGAGGAGGAGAAACCTACCGCCACTGTCTCAAAAAGCGTCCAGCAAGAAAATGTCCACGTCTTGCCCCAAACTCCCCAGCTGATTGCTCTTCTGACGTGGGTACTCTAAAGAACTTGGGGCGATCGAGACAAGAGTGGCTGACTGGTTCGATCAAGCATGATTCGAGACAAGAACACCCAGCGAGCGGACTTCATCTTCTACTCCAATCGTATCATTCGTCTTCTGGTCGAAGAAGGCCTCAACCATCTTCCCGTCGTCGCACATACCGTCACATCTCCTGTTGGCAAAGACTATGTTGGGGTGAAATTCGAGGGGAAAATCTGCGGTGTTTCCATTATGCGAGCAGGAGAGTCGATGGAGCAGGGGTTAAGAGAATGTTGCCGTTCGGTTAGGATAGGCAAGATCCTGATCCAGCGCAACGAGGAAACAAGCAAACCAAAGCTGTTCTATGACAAGCTGCCCCCGGACGTTGCCAATCGATGGGTGCTGCTCCTGGATCCGATGTTGGCAACCGGTGGTAGCGCAATCATGGCCGTTGAGGTTCTGAAGAGCAAGGGCGTGCCAGAAGAACGTATTTTGTTCTTGAACCTGATTGCCAGTCCTGAAGGGATTGAGAACTTTGCCACAAAGGTGCCCAAAGTCAGGGTAATCACGGCTTTTGTCGACCAAGGTCTCAATGACCAAAAGTGAGTCTTTCGTATGGGCTGTGTGAAAGTTGTGCAACTAACTCCCGCAGCTATATCGTCCCCGGCCTCGGTGACTTCGGCGACCGCTTCTATACCCTGTGACGAGCAATATCATGAAAAGAGGCTGGTGTCCAACTTTCTTCTTAACCACTTGATTTTGTCCAGTTCACGCACCGTATGGAAAGCGTTCGGTGGTGGTGGGTTATATTCTTGACGACCGGAGCACAAGAATGACTCAAGAACGACGAACGGATGTGAAATTTGAAAGGGCGCGCTCCCAGAGCTCCGCAGTGTCACGAGACGCCGACGGAACCTAAGTGTTCCATTAGCTTGTGAGTCATAGAAGCGGCTCGACTTGGACGAGGGCGGGAGACCGAACACAGCTGGGCGTTGGATGTTTTCAGGAAGTGGATGATGGAAAGAGCTGCATTTTGTGAAAGAAACCAATGACCTGTACAAGCACCTCATCTCCCAGCCTCCGTTCTGCTCCGATATTTACATAGCCTCCAGCATTGTTGAATCCTCAGACCGCGGAAAGCCGTTGATGCACGCCCCATATGCGACTCTCGCTGAACGCCCTGTGAGTTGCTAGCTGGCTGGTTGAAAGCCGTGTCTGTGCCATACAATTCCCGGAGCTGCGCCTCCATTGCCATCTTCTAATATCTTTTCCTCTATCGTATTTTTTTTCGGTTGGGTCTTTTTTCCCGATTAACTCCCATGTATTTTCAAATTTCGTTTCTGGAAAACCCCAACTCATTAAACCAATAATAGGATATGAGGCTTGATCCTTGACCATTTTGCCTTTCTTCCTCTTTTGCTTGATGGGCGTGTAGAAGCCGAACGGGGCGTCTCGCTCGTTGCGTGGTATAGTAAGTATGGACACCCGGGTCACCTTGAGGCCTGGTCTGGTGCATGTTGTTCAGTAGAGGATCCTCGTGAGGATCTTCTCCTTGACGCCCTCGAGCTCGGCATACAGCTCTGCGACCTCGTTCTCCTTGACGTTGCTGATATCGGCCATCAGGTACGCGACCTCGCCTCTACTATCGGTCATCTGCTTGTCGACGTTGTGGTCACCCAGCAAGTGGTTGACTCTCCTCAGCACACCGGGGACATTTTGATGGATGAAGATGACGCGAGCGTGGTCGGGTTCGTCCATGGTGAGGGAGCGCAGGGACACTTCGGGCATGTTGACGGCGCCGACGGTTACTCCTTCGTTGACGTAGCGGACCAGTGCTTCGGCGACCTCGATGCCGATGGCCGACTGGGCCTCCTCGGTCGATCCGCCGATGTGCGGCGTCAGGATGATGTTTTTCAGGGATTGCAGGTCCTCCGCCCAGGGGTTGAGGCCGTTGTTGAAGTAGTCGCCGTTCCCGCCCGGTTCCGCAGGGTACACGTCCAGCGCGGCACCGGCGATGTGACCCGAGCGCATCGCGTCAATCAGCGCGGGAATGTCCACGACTGACCCCCTCGAGGCGTTGATGAGGTAGCTTCCCTTCTTCATGGTCTCCAGCTCCTTGGCGCCGATCATGTTCATCGTCTCCGGCAGCTCCGGGACGTGGCAGGTTACAAAGTCGGCGTCCTTCAGGAGATGTTCGAGGGTGGGCACTTGACGTGCGGTGCCCAAGCCCATCAGGTTCACGACGTCGTAGTATATCACGTCCATGCCCATAGCCTCGGCCAGGACAGACAATTGCGACCCGATGTGCCCGTAGCCGATGATGCCCAGCGTCTTGCCACGAATCTCCCAACACCGCGCAGAGACTTTGTTCCACGTGCCGCGGTGCAGTTCATTGGAGCGATCGCCCAGTTGGCGAGCCAGCGCAATGATTTCGCAGATGACCAGTTCGGCGACGGAGCGCGAGTTGCTGAAGGGCGAGTTGAAGACGCATATCCCGTGCGAGGCGGCGTATTTCAGGTCGACTTGATTTGTGCCGATGCAGAAGCAGCCGATCACAATGAGATTCTTTGCTGCGGCTAGCACGCGGGCAGTGAGCTTTGTCTTGGAACGGATGCCGATGACATGTACATCCCTAGACAGTAACGTCAGTCATGAGGGGGGCAGGACACAGGAAGATCCTTCCAGCATGAGGTCTCTTACTTGATCTTCTCAATCAACTGATCCTCCGGTAAGCTCGATTTTAAAAACTCAACCTGATACCCTTGGCCCTTTAATATATCCCGCCCCGTCTGATTGACATTCTCCAACAGCAGAATCTTGACGTCCTGTTCGCGGAAGGGTTTTAATTGCTTAGGCTGAGGCCCCGTTATTGTTCGTCTGAGGTTAGGAGAGGTACCACTGATGTTGTCGACGCCAAAGGACACTTTGCGGTGGTGGAAGGCGTCAATGGGGGAGGTGGACATGGAGAGACTGCGCGAAACTTCGCGACGAAGAGTGTTCTCCGGCTGCTCGCCATTTTGCTGGATGCGAATGCCTTCTGAGAGGTGCGACGCAGGCATAATGACAAGGTGCACGTCAAATGTCAAATCGTGGCTGGAAAGGAGAGAATAGTGCTTGGTGGTGTCAGCAACCGACCGCGGACAAACACAGACAGGACGCGGAGAGAACACAGCCAGGTCGATTGGTACGTACGAGGTAAATCAATGACTCCTCCCCGCGGGTTGCGGGACAAAATTTTGGTGTCGTCGGCCTATGACGTGACTTTTTCTCGTATTCAGCCTTGTCCGCAAGGCTGAGAATTCTATTGGTCAGTTTCCCGAATATCTACCTACGTACCTTAATTACCTAGTAGGTACATGTATTCAAGGGGCACGCGAGGGGCGACGAGGCTGAGCTGTATAAGCGGTTGACCTCAATCCCGCGATGCAATCATAATCCATTGGCGAGATTGGCCTAAACTCGCTATCTGCCGCAACAGATTTTCGGCCAGTTCCTGACGCTCTGGTCTGATCAGTGCTGGCCTTCTGTATATCTCGCCCACTGATTTGAGACCGGCGAGGTCAGAGCTCCATCTGGTGGTCTTCGCCCTGAGCTTCTCCCTGTTGTTGCTGAGAACTTTTGAGCGTTTCCATCTTCTCAATCTCTCCTCGCGGCACCTCGTGTCGGTTGATCCAGCTCAGGATCCTCCATATCCCGACAAGCAATTCCTTTCTTTGCTCAACATCAAACAGATCCAGCCACGGGCTCCTGCTCACGTAGAGAACATGTTCTTGCCGCTGGTGCACGTCCGCCTTGCTTGCCGTCTCCTGCGACTCAGCCCGTGCATCTACCTGCCCGCCGGTCTCCAGCCAGTCCAGATACTTCTCGTGCACACTCAGCTTCAAAATGCACGCGTGATGGTTTGCGGCCGATATCATGAAGATGTCGTCCCAGCCAGGCGGCCCTTCATCTTGACTTTGCTTACCAATTCTCCGATGGATCACCTTCTCGTCCCAATAGGGGCCATTTGGGCGGACTTTCAACCACTCTTGATACCACTTCCGCCGTAGGGGCGGGACATACATCAGTCGTCTCCCGTCTTTATATTCAGCCTTGTCTTTCGGCGAGGCGCCCGCTTCACCACTTTTCTTCTTCTTCTTTGGCCTCTCGCTAGGTGACGCCGGACCCGACATTAGGTCTTCTGGTTTGAGATTCTTCAGGTCGGCTGCAGCGGCGGCCTCTGCCTTCCTGCGTTCCTCTTCTTCTTCCTCCCGCTTTCCAAGTTGTAGTCGCCTTTCGCCCGGACTCCAGCTTGGATCTTCATCCTCAAAGACTTCGCTTGCAAGCTGGCCCCATCTCGTCTCGCCACCACCCCATCGGCTCTTAATAGCCCACCACTGATGCTCGCCCGGTTCTTTGGATAGCGTCTGCCCTTCTCGTGCTCTCTGCTTTGCGAGCATCAACATGCCGCCGATTTCGCGAAATAGATCAAACTTTTCGCCCACAAAATCACTCGTCGCGCTCAGGAGCCCGTCCCTCGACTTGAATCTTACCTCGTGTCTGCAATGGACTGCCATCACAGGCCCTTCCACCATCCTCGCCCTCAAAAGCTTCGTATCAGTCGGTAACTTTGCAACGCAAAAATTATAGGACACAGATGGGATATTGATGTTGTGAATTCTCAACTTCTCTCTCGGGCTCACGTCGTAATCTCGGCAGTTGAATTTGTGGACGGCCATTTTCAAAAGATTCCTCACTGCCGAAACTCGGGTACCAGGGCTCATCTGCTCGCCGTTCCCGAGGCGCTGTCCCTTGTATACCTGCTTCATCTTTGGGCGGCTAGGCATCTCGAGGGGGAACATGGGTGCTTGACTGTCAGGTGAGTGGTTGTGATTTGCCGTTTGCCCAATTTCTTGCCCAGAACTCTGTGAGTTCTCGACAGGATCTTGCATCTCAATATCAGTTGCGTTACTGACGCTCTTCTCGATATATTCGGTCTTCTGCTCGGTGTCCTTGGCCTGGTCTTCCGTGGCACTGGATTCAACCTCGTAATAATTATCTTTGCTATAGTCCCAGTACCGACTCATGTCCTCCAAACTAGCGAAAAAGTTCCTTGAGTATGCCAGGCGGGGTTTCTTCCTCCCTTCAAGAGGTGCAAGTCTGAGCACTTCTCGATACGCATCTTCATTACCGACTTCAAGTTCTTCGAGCATCGCTGTTAGATCATTGTCGTACAGCAGTGGACGTGAGTGGAATTGCTTGTTGGGCACCAACTCTGGAAGTGGAACATGTTGGAGCAGGTGGATATTGAGATGGGCGAGATGATCGTCGCGGATGTCGGGTAGTTTACGAATCGAAGCGAGCTCTCCACAGACGTTCTTGATGTGCTGCCGGGTCAACGGGCTGTTACAGCGTGGAGGGACGTAGTTGGGAAACTCCAGTGGAATAGGCTTTGGGGGCGGATTCCGTTCTCGCTCAAGAAGGCCATCTCCTCCGGCGCCTGTCACAGGTCAGTGCATGGCCAGTCATCCTCGGTCCAGATATGCGAAAAGTGAGGTGAAGAATCAGATGCGTCTGAACCGCCTGACTTGGGGTTGCAGAAGACCAAGTTCCCCCAAGGAACCAGACCCGGAGGTGGCATAACATATGTCTTGGATGGCGAACTTCAATCTGGTCCCTTGACACACCAGAAGACTCTGGGTCAAAGACACGACTCAGTTTGAGATTGTGTCAGAACAGATTGATTCGGTTCATGAAGTGGTTTTTGACAGAAGGTGGATTTGGAGCGTCAAGTTTCCGACGCCAGATACGTACACCGCTTCGTCGCAGCAGGACTTGGGCGACATCATGGTTCGATTTCCACTTACCAACTGCAGCCCAACTTACTCCAAACATGATGACAGGAGTGCCGTATCGAAGCTCTTACCATTCAGGTGCCGAATTTTGCGGAAGGCAGTCTCAACGGCCGTCCTGGGTCGCTCTCTGAGACCCAGGCGCCAGGTTTCTCTGGCTACTGCTCTCAAAAAATTGGCGGATGCTGCGTGGTGGGCGTTGAATATTTAAGTAGTATCGATGGTGCAGTTCAATCGGAAGCGGAACGGCACGAGGACAACCGTGACTTGCGGCATTCCCTAACGATATAACAAGGCTCCAAGTCGGAGCGCGGATGCGCAGATCTTCAGGCCGGAGTAGAAGTGACCATTTGGGGGATTCCGCACCAGCGCGAAGTCGAAATCAACCCAGTCAAATCTAGTGTGGCTTCCTGGGGGAAGGGAGCGAAGTTGGTCACACCTGGCGTTGCAGTAGTGGATGGTGGATGCAGAGGCACAGAGGGTGTGTTGCCAAGCTTAGAGGGCCATCTCGATAGGAACCTTGGAAGGCTTCGGTGACAGGGGCACCCAAGGGGCACTTGCATAGCGTTGCAGGTCGGTGTATGTACCTAGCACCCTAGGTACCTAGGTGCGCAGTATGCGGGTTGAATAGTGGCCGTGCCCAAGTGGACAAGTGGTGACAAGTGATGCCTCTTAGCCCGAGGATGCGCATTCAAGGTCTGATGGGAGGTTCGCCCGCCTGACCTGGCACTATCTGACACAGAGTGCTCAATAACGACGACGTCGCCGTCAAACTAGAGACACCTAATATTTAGGATGAAGCTTAGGGATAACGCTCGCGCTGTAACTTCAAGCAGATAGGAGACCCTCACGACGGAAGATACTAAGGCAACCTTGACTAATGCTTAATCACTTCAGTCGGCTCGCTGGTAGTGAGGGCACTGGAGCAGCATGCACCCCTCGAGACCCATCACCATAGTCCGATCAGCCTACCCGTGGTCTACTCTGAGGCAGCAATATCAAGGCGCTTTCGAGAAGCTTAGAAAGGTCCTGGAGATCGCAGCTGCGCAGAGGAAACCCGAGGAAAACCAAAGGAGGTACAAGTCACCTTGTTGATCCGGACTCCTCGTTGCTTTATCATGACGGCTATTGAAACCACTATCCCCCATATGAAGCCATGATTTCTATGCCAGGCTCATAGGAAGTTCCCTTCCCCATCGTGTTGGTTCAGCATCTCCGCCCAGGTGTGCACGCCGTCGTTGTGTGGGAGCATGTGGTTGAGGTTGCCCTCCACGCCAGGCTCACGCAACATGCTCAAAATGTTGCTCTTCACAATCACCTCACGTCCCTCTTCGCCAGGCCTTTCCAGCCCTCTATTCTTGCTCTTGCTGCTTGGCATCCTCCTCGGCTTCGCCAGCAAGTGCATTTCTCTTGGTCTGAATACGTTCCTGTCTCCGTTCACGAGCGGCCTTCGTCTTGGCACGTTTGGCATCCATTTCCTCCTTGAGGATTCTCTCACGTTGTTTCTCGGCCTTCGCCTTGTGGATCTGCGGTTGTACGTGTTAATTTCTGTTCCCGAAACGAGTATAAAAGGGGCGTGGAGACATACATGCTCAACCAAAGCACGCTTGTGCTTGAAGGTGTTACCCTTGCTCAATTGGTAGAGTTCGTGGTAGAGGTGCTTGTCGATTTTGCCCGCAGCACGGTACTTGACGAGCAGACGGCGAAGGACACGCAAGCGTCTCATCCATAGAACCTGGCTGTAAACCGATAGCCGTCAGCGGAAAGTTCTCCAGAGAGCGCCAATCGTTCCTTGCTCATAATGGGGTCGCTTCATCATACCTAGGCATTCGAGCATCCTTCGTACCCTTTCTCTTACCAAACCCTCGGTGTCTGCCAATTCTTCTCGCCGCATTCAACTCCCTCGCACGAGCCCTCGAATGCATCGCCACCGGCTTGCGGATGATGAGTCCATCACTGACCAATTTCCGGATTGTCTGTCGCGAATTGGCATTGGAAATTTCGTTGACTTCGTTGGGATCAAGCCAGATCTTGCGTTTGCCGCAGCCGACAACGGACGCCGCGAGGCGCTTCTGGGTGCGGAGGTTCGTCCTGCAAAGAACCATGTATCAGCGTCAAATCTTTCATAGTCCCGGTCAAGCACTTTCCACGGCCCAAAAGAACAGTGTCCGGGAGAAAGAGCCCAGAAATTGAAGCACTTGAGTTATCGCATAGAGCGAGCCGGACTTACATCTTGAGACGATGACTGGAGAGCGGTCGGTGTCGTGGTTTGCAGATAAACCTCGATCTCTTGGAAGAATCAAGTCAATCGACGGTAACAAATTCATGGTGCGGCCAAGCTTGGCACTATCCGCGCTAGTCCAGATCTGGCCAGTGAGGGGTACTATTATTATTTCGGTGTCTTGCTGAGCTTCCAGTTGCAGTGACTACTAGTACCTAGGTACTATTACTGGCTATCGACGACCTTACTTGGCAAGGCTCGCACTTGATACCTTAGGTACTCGCTAGGTATTTACTTCTACCTCGTGCTTGAATTGCCAAATGCTTGCGTGCTTTTCGTGGCGACGATATCTACCAGGTTCAGAAGCAAGAGACGCCGCATCATTACAAATCGAGCTTTTATTGTATTCGACATGTCATGAGTGGAAGTCCCACGATTGGGGAGACAGGAGCCATGAGCCATTGTTCCTGCAGCGCCTGACCTCTACTGCGCACCCGAGGGCAGTCCTAATCCTTGACACATGAAAATTAACGGGACTCTCTGAGTTGTACATGTCGTCGACAAGGCCCAGCAGCCGCATGTAGTCTTGCTCTCGTTCCCGCAGCCAAGAAAACATATCATCGGGCACCCTTCAGAATCATAGCTGTTCATCCGTCCCAAATCATAATCCATCCACGCGTATATCGTTCCCTCATACACAACAAGGAAGCAGAACATCTAAGCCCGCGAAATTCAACCCTGCCCCAAACGGCCGGAAATCGCAAAGAGAAAATCGTGATTTTCGCCATCTGCGAGCGCTCGAAGGAAATCGTTTCGTAAGGTCGTTAAAAGTCGAGGAGCAAACCGTGCACGCTTGTTCCGTTCGTTAGTCTTTAATCTTTTTGGCTCAAAAGGCCGTCGTAAATCTCGTAATCGCTTTTTGGAAATATATCGTGATGCGGCATTACCTCGAAAGTAGAGCCCATCGGAGGCGCAAGTCCACTTTTCCACTCGTCACACGTCTCCAACACCGACAAGAGTCTTTTGGACGAGAATATCAAGACGTTTACCGCTGTCCACCGGTTTTGATTGCTTGCATGTGGGGAGGCGTGTTGAGGGGCATGCTGTACGTGTCTTGTCGTGCTGTCTTGCGCCGTTTCGGATCGTAACCGTCGTATTCTCGGCTGCTGGGACGGTCTTGGTCATCGTCCTCTCGCCCTCGTTTCACCGAAGACACACTCGTGGGATGGCCGGCAGTCGCATATGTCGGATTCCCATAGCTGTCAGTTGGCCCTCCCTGCGGAGTACGATCCCGGCCGCCCATCACATTATATACATTGCTGGAAGTGGGAGGTCGGGGTGGAGTATTATAATCTCCTGTCCATTGTGGTTGACCTGCAGGCATGGTCCTTGGTGTCGCATGACCGGAGCCAGCCTGATGCGTTGGAGAGCCCGACATCTGCTCAGGAGACATGTGTGGATGCTCACCTGTGGCACTGTATGTATATTGCCGGCCCGTGCTGTAAGCAGAGGGATTCGCGCTCATGTAACCGCTGTCTGGATGGTCACTTTCATGTTGGGATGAATGGCTCTGAGCGGTATACGCATCAGGTTTCGGGTCATGCCCATCTGCTCCAGCACCAGCGCTTCCTGGGGCAATTGGTGGGCCCATATCAGTCTTCCCATACGGAACAGTCTGCATAGGCTGGCCGTACCGGCTTCCGTCAGGATGATGCGCATAACCGGTTTGAGAGCTGGGCGTAGTACTATAGTAATGTTTCGAATTCTCGTAACCTGACTGTCCTTGGTAAGTTTGCATCCCTGGCCCAGCAGTCCCGGGTGGAGTCGTCGCAGGCGTTGTAGGCATGGAACGAGCGTTGATGCCAGTGTCAATGGAAAGAGGCTGTGCTCCCGGTGCGCCATTCGTCAAGCCCTGGGTGCCCCAGTCGTATGAAGTTCCCTGACTGCTCATCCCCATCACACTCGACGCGCTCGTTGGAGGAGTCGGAAAGGTATGTGCACGGTCGATTCCCGGACGTGGTGCATTCGGATGCGGAGCAATCGAGTGCGGTGTGGGCGGAGCTTGAATTGGACCCGGCATGCTATTGTGATGCTGGAGTGACGGCGCCTGGGGTTGAGATGGACGAGTGGAATCGACACTGTCCATCCGACGGCGCTCTGTTGCTTGCACGACTGCATTGGTGCGAGACGCATTCTCAGGATTGTAGAGTAGACCGCCAATATTGTGCACGAAAAGTGGATACAGGAGATCTGTAATCTTTTCCTTATTGGCAAAATCAAGAGCACGTTCGAAAGGTATCCTGAACGAAATTAACAGACTGCATTAATGTTCAAGTATTTGGCAGACTTACCAAACTCCTTTCAGATGCATGGGCCCGATCTTAACCACATGTCGGGTCTTTTCAGACTTCAAGATGCCGTCTCGACGTCCCCGGGTCATTCCAGCAACATTGAGGAGCTTTGTTCCGTTGATGAAATGGTTATCTGCAAAACAAGTAAGCTTCATCTCATGTTGATACGCTGGTTTACAATCAGGCGTTACCTTCACGGCGAGCCACGCAAACCCCCTTAGCCTCCACTTGAAAGCACAGGCTACCTTCGTCTTCCCAGAGTGTGGCTGTTACCCTCGGTTTCATGCCCGGTGGAGCAATTTGGCCAGTAGTATCAAAAGGTTGCTGCTGTTGAGGGAACCCTTGGTTTGGAGCGGGCAGGCCCGGCGTTTGAGTCACATAAGAATGTTGAGGATTGGGAGCACCGGTCATGATAGCTTTTACGTCGTCAGAAAGGATACTCATTTGCCATCTCACGCGTATGGGTCTTACCAGGAAGTGAAGTGATCTGGGATACCTGCTGCGCCACCGGCCCAGTGGCAGACTGCGGAGAAGTAACACCGTTCGTATAAGCATAAGTCCCATAGCTCGGAGGCGGCCCGTAATGTGACGATGCGGGAATTGGAGGTTGTTGATAATGCTGATAATGGCCCAACGGCGCTGTAGAACCCGCGTGGGAGTATGAAGGTCCGGAAGATATGTGTGAGCCTGGATGCATATCCAGGTACGACTGCGTTTGATTCATTTTGGATCAATATGCGTCAACCACCAATATTTCCTCGATGAGTTGCGTCCGCCCAAAGCCAATCACAAGCAAAGGACAATACCTCCCCGAGATAGTTGGGTTTTGGAAGGTCTGAGAGCTTGAATCTCTCGCCTGCTGGATCAATCACTAGTGACACGGCTTCTTACGACTCAAAAGGCGCAGCCTGAACAACCAAAATCCACAAATATATCCCGTCTCTTAGCACAGTTCTCGGATTTTTGGGCTCGCGATAGATTAATCCGCAAGCGTCAAAGTTTATACACCGACTGTCCACCAAGGTAATGGTATCCAGGAAGTTCCAAGTCGAAATCGATCGTCGGATGGCTCCAGGTGAAATTCGAGCTTGTCGGAGGGTTTCCCCAGCGCACAGTCAAGCCTTATCGTCTATAGCCGGTATAGTCGTTAGCAACGCCGGCAATTTCTTCTTCAACAAAGAAGACCAAATTGCGGACGATGTTGCTGGGGGCATGCACGATTGGACGCAGTGACCGAGTAATCCAAGACGTTCAGGTGCCTCCCGAGTGTGAATACTCGCAGTAGCCGCGTATTTTCTGATGAGCTTTCCGGCGCGGGAACAAGGCAACGAAAGAGCGCCGTCAATGGGATCGCAAACTGCACAGGCGGACAAGATGTTAGCATGTATTTCATGACAGAGGTTGTGCAGCATGCAGGCACATGGAGCATGCAGCAAGATCAGCGAAAAAGTGGCAGCTCGGGTCAGATTGTTGTGCGGACTACTGTGCACGGGCAGCGGACTTTTTCGCTTCACAGAGGCTGATGGCAGACTTTTTTCTTCTTCCTCTTCTGAGCACATACCGAACAACCGGAGAACGCTTCTCAAACATGAACTTGAAGGGACAATCGTGACGCGCAATTAGGCCATGACTATTGACGGGCGGACAGCATACACCTGGATTGGGGGTTGCAGGAAAGATGGTTCAATGGAGATCTGGAGAAAAGAGGCAACGAGGTTTGGGAAGCAGGTAGGATGCAGAGACGCAGACGGTGTGCAGTAGCCGAGCGGGAGGACAAGAAGGTGTGCGCAGGTGGTGCATTAGAGCAAAATAGGCAGAGGGCCAGCAGGTCCAGAGGTCCAGAGGTCTAGAGGTCCAGAGCAGGGTGGAGGGACTGGGGGGGTGGGAGAGGGTGGTGTCAAGTTCAAGTCAAAGGCTAGAGGCCAGAAGCCAGAAGCCCAGCAAAGAGGCAAAGAACGGCGCCGAAGCCGCTATTCTCTTGATCCCATTGCACTCCTCACCCTCCACCCACCCCCTCCTCCAAGCAGCCTACAAGGGCTTGTCCGCTACCTGCGCCCGCTAACTGGCCACAACCCAGCGTGGGCGGTGCGTGATTGGCAACAGATTGTTCCTTAACCTGCCTAGGGGAGGTCTTCCCTGGCGACCCACTAACTCTAAAGCCCCAGCACATCCAGCAAGCCCGCAAGCCAGCAAGCCTGAGCAAGGCCCCAAGCTGCCCGCGCACTGCCCAGCAAAAGATGGTTCCACTCCCAACCATGGGCCTTTTTTGGCCCTACTACCCAGTCGCCAGTCGCCAGTCGCAGGTGGTCGGTGATCCATGATCCACTCCTCCACTCACACACAACCTCTCACCCTCGCACACAGACCATGCTCCCAGCGATCCCAAGCGTGCCGAAACTTGCGACTTTTGAACGCTCCACGAAAGGTCAAACAAAGACCCACGGCGGGCGGACGCAGGCTGCCAATCGCAGCCGGGAAACGGCTGGCTTGCCCTTCTTCCTCCGTTACGGAAGTTACTCTCCTCTTACAACGACGGCCCTTTTCGACCAGATAACGTTGCACCCTGCCTTTCGCGTCGGCGGGCTTGGGACAAACTTACAGTTACCATTGACCTTTGACGAGTCCTGGAATCTCCTGCCACCTGCCTCCTGCCAATTCCTTCCACGATAGCCTCCGAGACCCGTGGCTGATTCAGAAAGAGTCGGGAACGATGACGGGGTTAAGGGCTCAACTTACACAGTACGTACAATACGGCCAACAACCGAAGCCTAGGTGGGTAATATATTCGTCTTGTGCCAGGGATAACATACTCCGTACTCGGTACTGTGGTTAGTGCTCCGGCTCTGTACGTAGTGCTACGGGTAGGAGTTAGAATCCTTCTCACTGCGGAGCACTACGAGAACACGGCTTCCTTACTCGGAACTATGCAGTACTAAATTCTGATCAAGAGCCTTCTTGAAAGCTCTTAAGCGCCCAAGCTTGAGCCCCAGGCGTTCCCAGGTGCCAGCGGTGCGCCTTGCTGGCCAGAGGTGGATTCTTTGACCTCCCAAGCAGAAGCAACCATTGCGGACGGTCAGGCGCTTTTGGAGCCAGCACAGTACCCCGTACATACTTGTATGTGGAAAAAAGGGCAGGCCAGTTGTCGTCAACCTCAAAGGGCAAAAAATTCAATTCTTCATGCTACTCCTCCAGCCCTCCGAAAAGGGCGTCGCATCCAGTCAGCATCGGGTCCACCTAGAGATGGTCAATTGGATTGCGCTGCAAGCCACCAGGAGCACAACCGACCCTAAAGTCCAGGACTAGAACCATAACTGCGAATCCATCCTCACCACCTGGCACCTGGCATACTTCCTGCCCCCATACGGGTGCCGCCTACTCGTATGCCTATCAGTTCAGGCTCGGGAGAATCGTCACCTTATCACGGGCAGCCCCCAAGTTCCCCAACCATCGTCGTGTAAAAATCGCCTGGCCACCTCCTCCAGTCCGACTCCAGGGCCCACGTACCGCCCGAATGTGGATGTTTGGGGGGAGAGCGTCCTTCCTTTCCGTTCCAAGCACTTACCGTACACCTATTACTGTCTATCAAGAGTTGCGCCCTTTCGTCGGCCCCCCAGCTCCGGCCGCGAACAATCTCCAGTGCGACATCTGCTCCTCCTCTCACCTCACGAGCCTGTTTTGTTTCGCTCAGGATTCTCGTCTCGACGTTACTCAGTGGATGCTCATTCAAATTCTCAGGTCTGGATTTTAATTTGGTCGGTCTCGACGAAAAGGCTTGTGCCACAGTGTCGGACGATTTCCAGGTGGCACCAACCAACAGCAGCATGTCCCTCCATTGCTTCTCCCGGCGGAGTCGCGCTTAGTCCGGAACGGAGAGCCACGGTGCCCACCCTGGCATCCACCTGGAGTGAGGGGGGACGATGATAAGGTGATGATGAGCAAGGCCTCCATCCCCCTTGTTGCCCTGGTTGAGATGTTCCAAGTCCCCTGCTCCTTGTCGCTGACTTGCGGATGCTCGCCAGAATGTGCACAAGCCATCTTGCTTCAGCCCGCGGCAGCTCTCGCGTCGCAAACTCTGTTGCCCGACTCCGTCTTTCCCATGCCCTGAACGGCCACTCGATCCTGTGCCCAGTCGCGCAGGTCTTCCCGGTATCATGCCGCGACCTCCATCCTGGCCTCGGTTAGTAGACCACGAGTGCTCCCTGATGAAGGCCGGATTGGGCGTATCTGCCGGGTCTTCCAAGCGCTAAGGTGAGGTACAGCGGTAATCAGCTACGCCATCAAGTGTCCGAGCGCGTACCTAGTATCCACGAAGCTCGTCTAATATGTTACTACAGTCTATAGGAGGCTTGCGTATGAGAGCAGCCATGGCTCGCCGTCCATGCGGAGACAAGAGACATTGCAGAAGCAACTGCTTGCATTGACCCAAGTCTCAGACGTTCTGTACAACGCACTATTGTCTGACCCTGGCTTTCAAAAAGAACTCGTGAGTCGATTCAAGCCCTGTTCTCGGGGCGCTGATGGCATCATCTGTCAGCTTGTGGCTGGCCAGTGCGACTCGGGGTTCAAGTCACCACAAATTTCAGTTTTAGCTTGCTCCCTCTACTGCGCGTCATGGCCCAGCTCAAGTGCCTGCCTTACGGTCGACCAAAGACGGGCGTTTCCCCTCCCTCGCACGGAGTTGGGCTCCGGAATCTCCAAAGAAATAATGGTCTTCCAGCCTCATCAATTGATCAAGAGCATTGACAGAGCGTCTTTCGTGAATCTCATCTCCAGGCTTCTGCTCGCAATCGACCCCATCAGGTTGGACGTTGCTCATCCTTTGGTCAACAATTAAGAAGAGAGAGACCCGGATACTCCGGTAGGAATGATACAAAGTGGTTACCGGATGATAGTGGTATCTACAGTGCTACCCAGGGTCTGTGCGGCCGGCCGCCGATCCTCATCCATTCTATTTTCTGGAAAGAGGCTCAGGACCAAAAGCTACCAACCTCCTTTACCGGAACATTTAGACAAACCATGTTGGGGTCTCTGGAAAGTTCCAGACCAACGTCGTTACAGCACGTGTGCATTCAATCGCACACTCATCTTGACGACTGGCAATAGACAGCCGGCATCGTCAAATTAGAGATGCTTTGAAGATGCTCTATTGAGTGGCTGTTGGATGCTGAGCCTTCCCGTATACCGTCGGCAAGGGATCTTCTGCGAGACAGCTTGCTTGCATGCGGGGATGCAGACGGGGTGTTCCCGCTGTGCATGTGTATCCGCTATGAATTAAGGTCGCATTGCAGGTTGAATCTATCTGGATCCAAGATGCCAACCAGAGGCATGCAAATGCAAGATCACTGGGTTCCTGAGGCCACGATGCATGGACAATGCACCAACACCTGGTCAATATGCCCTTCCTTCTGAAAGCTTGAATTGCATGCTAGGCCAGGCTTCTACAGCAGATCTGCCGAATGTCCTGACGGTCCACATCGGCACCCGGCCTTCGTCCGATGACGGGACCATCATGTGCGCAGAGGCCCGGGGCCCATAGCGGCAAAAGAATTGTGGCACATGCGATTCATTGAGTATTTCAGCCTCCCGGCGATCAATGATACGGGTAAGGAGGGCATGACACCGCCGGCTTCTTTCTCTTGTGTCACAACGCCCAATGAGTGACGCCTCTTGTACAAGTAGGGACATCAAGGGGGTCTCGACATACGAGTGCTCCCCTCCTTCCCTGGATCAAATGGCAGAGGATCAAAGGAGATGGCAAAACGCAAAGGGAAGTCTGTTTCAAAGCGATTGGCATGGTGGCGAGTTTACAATTCGTACAAATGGCCAGCCGGCTTGCCGCCCACATCCCAACAAGTTTGATGTGTTGTCAATCCATGATTTGCAGAAGAAAATCCCAGCAGCCCACTCTGCGACTGGCTTTGACCAGCTTCGGCTCAAGCAGTCCAATCGCTGTCGTGGAGACCGGGTCAGCTTCGCCAGGATCACTCGATCAGCAATGATTACTCCGTCGAGCACGTATCCAGAAGTTCTTGAACGGGGTGCCTTATCCCTAGTTGTTTTCCAACCAAAGAGTTCTCTTGCTTCAGCTCCATGTGTGGAGTCCACGCCGTGACAAAAGGGTCTTTTTTTGCGAGCTGCTTCGGGACGCATTCGGCTTGGGGGGAGGCTGGGTCCTAGGGCGAGTCTTGGTGTCTGGGCCGATGTGCGTGTGCTGCCGGACACACCCTCGTCATGATGCCGCCATCCAAGAGCCTTACACTTCTGCATCTGCGATACTCAGCCTTCCTGTTCCGCTGTTGCATTGGTATTGCACTGCATCCCCTCTTTACTGCAGGTCTGCGATCTTGCATCGATCGCCTGTGCAGGACGCACTGCATTTGAGAAGTCTATGCCGATCCATTATCGTCGCGAGAGGGCTGTGCCCGGCTAGTAGCACCAACTCCCTCTCGCTTAGGTAGAGAAGAAGCAAACAGGCGAGGAACAGCAGCCCGTTCTGGAAAAGGCAAGACGACTCTTCCAAGTTCCAACAAGCCTCCCCTTGTTTTGGATTTGCAAAGATGGCCACTCTGGACTGGCTGTGATTGGGCCGACTACTTTCGGGAAAATCGACGGAAAGACATTTCCCCCTCCTCATGCACATCACAGTTGCATGAAGATCACTGCGAAGGCATTGCAGGTCCCAATACTTTGCGACAGGCCCTGAGGAAGGGAGGCGATCCGACGTTGCTCCATCAAATCTCGCAACAATCAAGGCAGGAATGTCTTGCATTGTCAGATCAAGCTCTCCAGTCTCACTTCTGATGCCCCTGGCACGGTACGAAAGGTACATTATGCCCGGTCAGCCCTGTTATACGAGGTGTGGGTTCGCTTTTCGCCTCGCCCCCTTGTCCCCACGAACATCCGTTGAAGGATCCTCAATCAGGCGCAACACTTTGGCGATCAGGGCCAACACCCTGATCAAGGAGTTCAAGACTTTGAGTCAAACCTTTGTTTATCGAAACAAGTGTCCCTTTCGAATCGGATCATCCCCAGCGCTGGGCAATCAACCTACAGTGCCCAAACGGCTAAAGACGTTCCACCTTCTAGGGATGGTGGATTATTTGCCACCGGAGCCACTGTCATACTGTCGGTCGGCATAGACACTGTGAGTGGTCCGCAACTCATTTGTCTGAGATGAAAGGGGACGACTACCATGTCCCGTGAAATTCAAGCCAGGTTGTTCCATCCCTTGCGTTTATGAAGACGTGCAGGTGAGGGTGCTGATGACAACGACGGCGTCAAGTTCACGATGCAGTCGTTGGCTTTCGACCAGAAGGAGGAACTCAATTTCTATGTCGATGCAGTTGCTTCCCCTTCGAAACCCCGAAGCGATCGCCCCCTGTATTCGCCGCCTTCCAGCCTTCCCCGAAAACTCGTTGCCAGATACTCGGGTCTAATTGGTGTCACAGTAAATGGCTGATGAATTTCAGAGAAGTTATCCCTTGGACCCAGTGTGAGACCCGGTACCCTTGTGCACTAACTGTTGTTCCTGGTTGCTGTGACCTGCTGGTGAATGGACACTGCGGCACCTCCAAGTGGCCAGCGACGCCGTCGATCTCGTACTGGTAGGTCTACGGAAGGATGCTACGAATCTCCACAGAAACAGCAGATCGACAGTGCTTGTCTACCATTGAACGTCACGGTGTGTATGATGGTGCAACGGCATCGATGGAGGCTCCAGACGCAACTACGGGCGGAACTGCCGTCGAGTCATAGACGGTATCTCAGTGACAATATGGGTGTGGCATTTGCGAAGATTGCTTCCACATCCATGGAGGCTACTACCTGCGACAACAATGCATGTCTCACGCACCGGGATGCTTTTTCAGGTGCCCTGCATCGGATGGTTTTGCCCCGTTGTTTCTCCCCCGGGGCCCTGTTGGTGCACTTCTCTGTTACCAGTCCATGTCAAAGTCGGAGGGCATCACGGCCATGAAGCTATCGGCCCCTTTTGAGGTTGCTCGTCCAGCTCACCAGCACCCACAGATGAGGATGTCCTCACCACGGATCAAGAGCAGCAGAAAACTTCGGCCGATGTGCAGTGGCTCCTTCTGACTCGAGCTTGCGGGAAGTGCAGAATGACAATGAGAGAGTTGTCGAGTGGTGTGAAGGTCAAGGAAGTAACGGTCATCATGCGGGCTCACATGTGAATCCCTCGAGTGGCTCTGCGGGCAAGGACAATAAGTGACTGTAGCCATGTATTCCTGGACTGATGAAGGCATTTGTGTGAGATATGCAATATTCCCAAGATGTCCTTCCTAATTCTGGCCCAATGCATGGCTCGTGGCGGATATGGCTTTTTCTCGTATGCCCGTCGACATATCGTCCAACGTGTTGTGTTTCTTGGAATCACGACCCTTTCCCAGTTATTTTTGCATGAATATTGCTGCCTGCCAAGGGTGACCTATGATACCTCCATTTTGCCCAATGATATTCCCGTCCTCTTTAATGATATGAAAACACTTGTTGTTCCAAATGAACGCCATGCCATGCCATGCCATGCCATAGGAATATTTACTCGTCGCCGTAATCGGCATCTTCGTCTTCTTCATCGGCCCCTCCCCCTCCAGGGGCGCCAATCCCCCCGCCGGCCCTACTACCGGATGTCGCATAGCTGCTGAACTTGGCATCGTCCTCGGCCTCCTTGCTCGCCGCATCCTGTGCCACATTTTCACACGCATCGATCCAGTCCGAGTAGACGTCGACCGCGGCGCTCAGGTAGTTGATGCCCGTTTGGAACTTCTGCCCGCAGACTTTGCAGTGTAGGTTGCCCACGCCGGCTTTCTTGTCGAGTTTGATCTGGATGGCTTTTTCGTGGTTGCAGAAGAGGCAGGTGAAGGTTGAGGCGAGGGGCTCGCGCTGTCAGATGGGAGGAAGGTCATGTTAGTTTGAGAGAAAACCATTGGGTCATGGATTGGATCCATTCCAGATACCGATCTGGGCTTGAGCCTGGTGGAAGCGGGAAAGGTTGGAGGGTAGACTGACTTTCTTGGGACCTTGAGGCTTGCGTGACGACTTCTTTCGCTTGCCCTACCACGAGCACGTTAGAACTTGGGGCTCTCCTCGAGATTTACGAGGACTCACCATTTTTGTCTATATATCGATAACCTCGGTTGATGCCGTAACTGAAGACGAAGATTCAGAAAGATGGATAAACAAGAAGAGTTACTCGACAGAGTTGACGAGGGACTCGGCGTCACCCAGGTGTCACTAGATATTAATGAAGTAGTGAAGCGTCGAGGACGCAGCCTCGCGTCACCCAACTCCGCAGTCACGTGCCAGCTCGGGAATGTTATCGTTATCACGGCAACCTCCGATGCTCCGAGGAACCAATCACAAGCCATTGCGGGACATCGAGCAGAGGGCATCACTCTCCCCCGCCCACTGCACCCAACCCATTGCTTCAACGTTGCACTCTCATTGAAGAGATTCCTTCTTCTCTTTTCTATACCTAGTATCTATCTTTTACCCCTTATACATATACATCATTAGATCGTGCTTGGGTGCTTGGGGCTTCTGTTGGTGTTTGAGAGCAGTCCCGGAGGTATTTCACGCCTTCGCGGCCATCCCTTGTCAGCACCAAGTTCATCATTTATTCTGGTATTCCAGCGGGGTTGCGATATATCTGTTGAGTCTTTTTGGTCCCGAAGCTTTGGAAGGGCTTTGATATACAAGGTCGAGATCCCCCCTTTCGACCAGAGAGGTTACCTCAATCCAGCGCATCTCGCAACAACATGGCCAATCCACAGCCCACCAATGGGGTCACCACCGAGCCCGTGCTCTCCGAGATCTTCAACACTCTCAAGAAGATACAGCTTGACCAGGCAAATCTAGCTGCCGTCGTGGAGTCCATCCAGAGCAGAGTCGACACCTCGCAGTCGGTGAGCCAACTGCGCGGCGCTTCCCAGTCTCGCACAAGCATCAGAGACTCGCCCAGCTTGGATCCCATCCAGCTGGGCAAGTCGGCGAGCGGCGCCGCTTCTCCTCCCACAGACTCCAGCCTGGCTCCCAAGGCACCTTCATCGCCCACGGCGCCAGCGAGGAAATCATCCGTCACGTCGCGCATCATCCTCACCACCTACCCGGGCCAGTCGGGGATCGACCCTATCCCGCTTGATTGGGGAGAACCCAACCCCGTCAAACGTGGGCCCGTGGTGGTGAGCCGCCACCACAACACGATCCGTCGGCGGAACGCCATTGGCGCCCACGGGGGTTCCTACAGCATCTACCACGCCCTGGCGGTCGCGAGCAACAATCTCGACCTGGAGCACAAACCGGACTTCACCAACACCGAACCGGCGGCCAACATCGGGCCCTTCCCAGCATGGGGCGACAAGAAGAAAATCGTCGCCATGGACCCCTTTGGCCACCTGGCCCCCTGGCTATACAAGGACCTCATGCAGTCGCAGGACATTGACATCCGCCCCACCATCGCCGTGACCAAGGCGCACATGAAGATCCCCGAACTCGAACAATCCGTCAAGGCCGGCCGCTTGAAACCGGACGGGCGAATCTGCCTCAACGAGACCGGGGAATTGAACGTCACCAAATTCGCCGTCGAGCCCGTCTGGTATCTGCCCGGGGTGGCGGAGCGGTTCGGGATCCAGGAATCCGCGCTGCGCCGCGCCCTCTTCGAACACACGGGCGGCTCGTACCCGGAGCTGGTGACGCGCAACGACATCAAGGTGTTTCTTCCCCCCATCGGGGGTTTGACGGTGTACTGTTTCGGCGACCCGGTCAAGATGGCGGACCCCAACGTGCGGCTGGCGCTGCGGGTGCACGACGAGTGCAACGGCAGCGACGTGTTCGGGTCCGACATCTGCACGTGCCGGCCCTATCTGATCTTCGGGATCGAGGAGGCCGTCAAGGAAGCCCAAAAGGGCGGGTCGGGAGTCGTCATCTACTTCCGCAAGGAAGGTCGCGCGCTGGGCGAGGTCACAAAGTACCTGGTGTACAACGCGCGCAAGCGCGGCGCCGACCGGGCCAGCGAGTACTTCAAGCGCACCGAGAACATTGCGGGCGTCAAGGACATGCGGTTCCAGGCACTCATGCCCGACATCCTGCACTGGCTGGGCATCACAAAGATCGACCGCATGCTGTCCATGTCCAACATGAAGCACGACGCCATTGTCGAGCAAGGCATCCCCATCCTCGAGCGCGTCCCCATCCCCGACGACATGATCCCCGAGGACTCGCGCGTCGAGATCGACGCAAAGATCCACGCCGGCTACTTTACCACCGGCAAGGTCATGTCCATCGACGAGTTGAACGCCGTCCAGGGCCGAAGTTGGGACGATATTGAGCATTAGTCGATGTCGGTGTGGACTACGGACTGTGGAATGTGGACTGTCCCAGCTTCGCCGCTAGACAATTGAGTTGGAATATAACAGCCTGGAAAGTTATCTTGTTGGAAAGCTGCAGAAAGGCATCCGTAGACAGTAACGGGATGCAGCAGTGCTTGACACGACCGATAGAAGGTGACAAGCTCCCGAATATGACAGTCCTACAATATGAACTCCTACAAGTGTGCACGCTCCGTGTCTTTGATTCTTGGATGATTGATTATTCTAGCTCTGTCGTCTTGATGCTCAGCTACGGTACATGCCTTGGCTCAATTGCCCAAGGATCCAATCCATCCGGAAGGAGAACAGGCACAACGTTCCACGTTCCATGCCAATATTCCTGCTCATCGTATGCCACCTGATCTGCTCTCCGTCACCAGTCTTGGTTGCTTCTTCCACCATGCCTCTCAAAAAGCGCATTTGAGCATTCGCCCCAATTCAGGCCCACCATTTGACTCCAACAATGTTTCTTTCCAGGTCGCATCCGAAAGTTTGTGTGATGGTGCGATCTGACCTAGCTCCCCAAGTATGACTGTTCTGATGGCTTTCATTTCGGGCCCTCCAACAAGTGTGCCGGACCCACAAAGTCGAACTTGCCGGCTGCCGTACTGTTCTCAAGACTCCGGATTCCTCTCAGCATTCCATTCACGCGCAACCCTTAACACATCCTTGGTCAACACGGGAGGCACGCAACAAACTAATAGTGTGATGTCGTGTCTTCCTGGCTCTTGATCAGTCACCACTCGTACGCCCAATGCAGCATACCGGGATGAAATGGGGTATAGCCCTCATAGACCATCTGCACCATATCCCGAACGTCCGCCCAGGTGAAGGATCCGTCATCATTCGGATCTTTCAGACGCATAACTGCCTTCATCTTGTCCTTGAGAGTGCCGAGGCACTTGTTAGTGAGCCCTCTGTAGCGGTAGATGGTGACGAAATGGTGACACTTGATCCCAGTAAGAGCTTTCAAGAAGTGGAAGTCGTTGTGGGTAACCCAGGCACGGCCAGCAAACTGGACTGCGAGCGTATTCAACGTGGCGTTGGCTCCAATAAGATGGAAGATCTGGTGCAAGTGTGGGTCGTTAACGAACTTTCGCTCCGGAATCTGGGTTGAAGTTCTCGTGCGATTGTCTGCGCCATCGGTGAGCACAAAGGAGAGATACTTGAAGTGGGCGATCTGGAAAGGTAAGTTAGCTTGCGCCAGAAACTGACAAATCAATGAGAGCGGCGCCTCGAAGGACGAGACATTCACTCTGCCAAAGGGGGGCTTACGCTGGCGGGACCGATGGCCTCAAGGAATCGTCTGATGTCTTTGTAACCGACCTCTTTCCAGACCTTCTCATAGTATCTACCACGAATGGCGGTTTCTCGGTTGAAGTGAAATGAATTCTCACCATAGAGTACCTCTCGGCCCTCTTCGAGAACAGTTTTGCAAGTCCGGAGAAAGTGAGAAGAGCGTGAGAATTCGCGGCGATCGAATTCGATGGCTTTGTCCTCACGGAAGAGGTATCGGTACGTCTTCAAGCGAAGCTCGAGTGGTAGGTCAAGGAAGCCAATCTTGTTCTGAACCATGGTGGTGTCGCCGGAAAACTCAGGGTTGATCTCAGCAGCTTCGGCTCGTGGTGTGGCAGGCAAAGTCCAAGAGGGAAAACCCACTTTCGTCAGGAGATCCGCGAGGTTGAGGTTGATGACCGTCTTGCCGCCACCCTCACTACTAGCCTCAACTCTCCTAGTGGTACGTTTGTCAGTCCTTTTCGGGTGTCAGAAGGGCAAAGGTGTCGGATCGAGACATCAAGACGACGGGTCCTTGAGTGAGAGGTTACTTACAGAACCTGCGGGAGCTCGTTCTTTCCCTCATGAGCCTTTCCGTCTTGAGCCTTCTCCTCGTGAGCCTTCTTTGCACCGGCGTGACGTCCGACGGACCAGAGGCCGCCATCCTCTTCCTCCTCGGTCACATTGCCACCAAAGGCATATTCGTCATCTGAGACATCCGGGAGGGCAGGTGGAGGAGGCTGGCGACGTGTGAAGCGTCGTTTGGCCTTGCCTTTCCGATCGCTCCCAGTCTTTCTCTTGCGTTTCTTTTTGTCAGCCCCATAATCAGAATGGTCGGAGTCATGGTCATCGGAAGTAACGCCTCCGTGAGGATCAAAGACGCGTTCGAACAGGTTGTCGTCCTTGTGCTTGGGATCCACGACGTCTCCGATGGCCAGATCATCCTCAGCAGTCACGAGGTTCAAGGCTTGAGAGTTTTTGTTGGTAGCCTGAGCTTTCTTGCGGGTAGTGGGAGGCATGGTGAATGAATCTGTTTATGTCTGAGCAATCCAGCCTCCAAATGAAAGGAGGACTTGTCTTACGAGAGCACGATACCTGACGAAATGCCGTGAGCACGAAACGGTTGACTGTCTGTGCAGGAACGATTCGAAGAGGATAGGAAGATGGTTTGGGGGAGATGATGGAGAACGAGAAGGATGAAAGAGGATGTTGTGGGAAGGTCAAATTCACGCAACGTGTCTGTGGGAAAGCAGCACCTCAACCACCGGCCGCCAAGCAGGAGTTGTATAGCACGTGATGTGCTGTGCTGAGCAACAGGCAGGAGGCAGGAGGCAGGAGGCAGTCTACACAGCTTCCTGGGAAGGTGCACTGCAGTGGTTGGCGAATGCAATGCTAAAGCAGCGAAACCTGGGGCGGCAGCGAGGTGTGAAGCATCCGCGCGAGACAACCCAGCTCCCGCTGCTTTAGCAGTGACGGCGACAGTGACAGATTTGTTGACCGCGCAAGAACAGCTTGATCGCGACGAGGAAGAGCATTCTCCCTGCGAGTAACCAAAAGACCATCATTGATATGCAAAACGGTGGGTGGAATCACGCGGGTCGAAAGCCAGGAGGCAAGACGGTGCCGAGCAAAACGCAATGGTATTCATGGAAGAAAGCATCAACACTCAACTGGTGAGAGAAGACTCCCCTTTGCTCGCTGCAGACGCTTCTTCAGATCTATCTCATCCAAGGCGCTCCTCCTCACCGCTCAGAGAAAGTCTTTACCCAGTCCACGACAACATCAGAACCGATTCTGGTCCATCAAACATCACAACGCCACAGAAGGCAGTAAGACAGTCCAGCCAAGGCAGATTGAGTGCGTTATGCATTCACAACCAGACAAAGGAGTAGCCAAAGCAGAAGCGACGTGGAGTCAGCTCTGATCAACAACATGTCCAATCAGTCTTTGTTTCAAATTGTCCTTCAAGGTGGTGCTTGGACCCAGGACATGTCAGCATCGCCCACAGACCTCCGGCCCAAGAGCCAGAGCGCGGGAGCTGCAACTGACGTATAGATGCTCATCATCTTGGATTTAGTTGTGAGGAAAGGAAAACAGAAAGCAGAATCTGGGGGCTTTGGCGGAACTTGAAAATGATTTTCAGAGCGTCGCTCGACCTTCCTTGTGTAGAACCCGGCGAACCCTCCGCATTGGTTGGACTTCATTCCTTGATCTTGCGCCACTCTGATCAACCACCAAGTCTATATCATCACTCATAGCATCCCCCTCTTCTCCATCTGGGAGACCTGTTTCTATCAAGGGGGCCGACTCGAGGCAGCTGTCACCTGTCAAGAGCTTGAACTGACCGTGCGCGGGATCTTTGGACCTTTCGTCTATTCTGACGCACGGTAAAAGACCTGATTGAGATAATAATATCCTTTTCTCCGCACTTCGGTTTTCGCTATTGTCATTTGCCAGTGCTTGGGCTCTGAGGGCACCCGGTCGTTGATATCTCACCAGTACAAACATGGCTCGTTCAATGCTCGCAAAGAGGCTCTGGTCGTCACCGTCCTTGGCCTCCAAACCGTCAATATGTCTCTCATGCAGGGCCACCATCCGAGGGTTGTCGTCTTCGCAAACACAGCGCTCTGCCCAGACCGAGGCTCAAAACAAGGTAACGTCGTTTTCAGTGCCAGTACAACTTCCCACGTACTTACACATTCAGCAGTTACTGGGTGAGCATCTCAAAGAAGCAGATCCCGAGATCTACGAGATTCTGCAGCGCGTAAGAAACCCTGAAACAGCTGGTGTCCATGTAATAACAGTCTTCTTCGCAGGAGATTCGTCGCCAGAGACATTTCATCAATCTCATCCCTTCTGAAAACTTCACCTCGCAGGCCGTGCTGGATGCCTTGGGCAGTGTAATGCAAAGTGAGTCTCCCACGTCACGGATCCGTCAGCGACTGATCTTCTAACCCTTCATCCAGATAAGTACTCGGAGGGATATCCGGGAGCACGATACTATGGCGGCAACGAACACATTGACGAGTCTGAGAGACTATGTCAGAAGCGCGCTCTGGAGACATATCGCCTCAGTCCAGAAGAATGGGGAGTCAATGTCCAACGTAAGTGACCACCTATCATAGAGCTTCGTTGATATCAAAAACTGAAAACTTCAGCCTTGTCCGGCTCTCCCGCAAACCTTTACGCCTACTCGGCTCTTCTAAACACACACGACCGTATCATGGGTCTCGACCTCCCACACGGTGGCCACTTGTCTCACGGCTACCAGACTCCCACCAAGAAGATATCCATGATCTCCAAATACTTCGAGACCTTCCCGTATCGCCTGGACGAATCAACCGGATTGATCGACTACGACAAGATGCACGAGTATGCTCTTTTGTATCGGCCCAAGGTCATCATCGCTGGAACTTCTGCGTACAGCCGACTGATCGACTACGAACGCATGCGAGCGATCGCTGATGAAGCGGGTGCCTACCTGTTGTCTGACATGGCTCACATATCCGGCCTGGTCGCCGCAGACGTGATTCCGAGCCCTTTCCAATACTCGGACGTGGTGACAACCACAACGCACAAATCTCTCCGTGGCCCTCGGGGAGCCATGATCTTCTACCGTAAAGGCGTCCGCCGAACGAACAAAAAGGGCGAAAAGGAGATGTACGACCTCGAAGGTCCCATCAACGCATCCGTCTTCCCAGGTCACCAGGGCGGTCCACACAACCACACCATTACCGCTCTCGCAGTTGCACTGAAGCAAGCCCAAACGAAAGAGTTCAAGGAGTACCAGAAGACAGTGCTGTCCAATGCAAAAGCCCTTGCTGAAAGGCTGGGCAATTCTGCATATACAGGTGGTCTGGGCTACAACATTGTCAGTGGCGGGACAGACAACCACTTAGTCCTGGTCGACTTGAAGTCAAAGGGCATTGACGGTGCCCGCGTTGAGCGGGTGCTCGAGCTGTGCGGCGTAGCCGCAAACAAAAACACTGTTCCTGGAGACAAATCTGCCCTGAGGCCTGGAGGGTTGAGGATGGGATCGCCTGCCATGACCACAAGAGGATTCCAGCCAAGCGATTTTACTCGCGTGGCAGAGATCGTCGATCGTGCAGTGTCGATTGCGATCAAGGTGGATAAAAGCGCCCGGTCGGATGCGGAAGCGAAGGGAAAGAAGAATCCCGGAGCGGTCAAGAGTTTCCTAGAGTATTTGAAGGACGGGACCGAGGTCGCCGAAATCTTGACGCTGAGGCAGGAGGTGGAAGATTGGGTTGGGACATTCGCAGAGCCGTGGGTCAAGGAAAAGGATACGACGACTCGTTAAGATGGAAACTCTGTAGGGTGGAACGAATGACGACGGTGACGATTTGAGTGACAGTCTCGAGATCGCCCGACTTCCTCAGCTGAGATATCATCACAAAAGTTGGAAAGGCGTTTGCTCGTGGGGAAAAATAGGTAATAACAGAATAGTGAGTGGAGTACATGCCTTTTCAGTTTCCCCATACGTGGATGTACGAGTAAATGGCGATCTTCTGCCGCCAAACAATGGACGGTTGCGGCACAGTTTGGCCAGTATTCCAGACCTTACAAAAAGACAAATTCATGTCAACAAGACAGTATACTTTCTATCGCAACGGAAATTGTCGCCAGCAATAGTGGAGAGTAGAAGCGGCTTCCACACAGTGTGCCGATTATTGACCATTATCATTTTGTGGTACAATGTCTCCGAGTGTTATTGAGAAGTGGTAGTAGAGCTTCGTGTGTCCGCTGTCTGGTCAATGCCACAGAAGATGCAAGGGTCACAACTCAAGTCTCACCAGGACGGGCGACTTGGTCATTATTCATCAAAGGCCAGGGTCACGTGTCAGGGGTTGTTTTGAGAGTACCCAGCTCGCCAGGTAGGTAGTCGGACGTTGTGGGCTCGTTTCACCGACAGACCGGTGGCTGTTAGGCTCTTCTCTTCATCTCGCATCCCTGACATGTCTCAGATCCAGAAGTTGCGCCGTCGACTCTGATACTCGCCGTTTCCTCCCACTGGGGGAAAGCTGGGCCGATGACTGCTGTGCCGCCTGTTTGATCGTCGGGGTCGCGGCGTGGCGTAACCGAGTTGGCGTCCATCGAATCGATAATTCGTGCGCCATGGCAGATGCTTTTGTGTATATCCATGCCTCGAATTCCATTGTTGATACTTCCGTTTTCAGTCTGCTCTGCGCGCTGAACACTCGTCTTCGCACTCCGAACACAACCGAAGTCCTTCTTAAGCATGTGCCTTTAGTGGAGGAGACCGCAGGTATAATAGTATTAGGGTCGGTGGACCAAAAGGGAAACGACTCCGTAGAGCGGCTTGCTCCATCTTGTTGGGCAGCTTCTAAGGGCCAGGCCACTGGGATTGCTGCAAAGAGTAATTGTGGTTTAAGTTGGAAGAGCTCCGTCCCCACTATTGCATAATGGCCATGGCATGATCGCGTGCTATTTTCAGTGCCCTCGTGGATTATTGACAAACGTACTCGTAATATTGGAATTTTGTCTTTATCGATGTCATTGCGTTATCCCATGGGTCAGGACGGACATCACAATGGCCGAGTATTGGGGAAAAAGTCGATACGGAGCACGAGCAGAATCTAGATGACTGAATCTGAGTTATGCGAATCTGATCCTTCCGTTGCGCAGGAACCCTAGCTGCAAGTCATCATCTTCGTAGAGTTACAGACGCTACGCACGCATTCTAGAGTGGCAATTGGTTGGGACGCTTTGTTCGTTGTGTGCTTGTTCTGCGGTTCTGCCTTCCAATCAAAATGTGATGCAGCGGTGCGGACAAGGGAGGAGGTCGAGACATGGGGGATGACGGGCGAGAGACGGTGTTTGGCGAGGATGAGTTGAGGATGGGATGAGGATGAAGCACCGGCAGCAAAACAGTCGACAAGGCTTGCTACCTGCAAAGCGTGCTGATTGGCTGCATCCCCTGATGGCAATCTTGGCACTTCATTTCCGAAATGCGCCAGATCAGCGTCAATGGAGCCACCGAGGCCACTTTCAACTCTCCGCTCGGCGCTTCAACTGGGGTGCTTGGAAAGTGCGTCAAACCTCCGAGGTCAACTTGCTGATGCTCATTTGTTTACTGCTCCCAATCTCGCCCGGCTACGCTTCTCTGGGGTGCGTGTGGCAACAGAGAATCACGGACGTTGCAACCGGCGGCGGTGAACTAAGCCAGACCTAAGCGAGCCAGCAATCAAATCGTTCACGGTGCGCGGCGGCACGGATCTACCTCCTGCAACTATGGACCTCGATGTTGTGGCCCGTTGGCTGGTGAATCGATGATGCGATCTCAGCACCAAACAATATTGACAAGGACTGGTACTGGCGGACATGCTCAACACGGACTGTCGTGGGCGAAAGCATCTCGGCTGGGACAAAGGCGAGAAATTACGCGAGAACAGCTGCTTTCCAAGCCGGTCCCTCCCAATAATGAACCCTGGTAAGCAAACACACAAGCGACAACAAAGCAGAATTTGTCGTGTGACGATGTAGGTCACCCGAGCAGTTGGATCTCTCGAATTCCCCATTACGACCTCTACCGTTGTCCAACATATCGTCTTCCATTATTATTTCTTGGCCCTGTCAGTTTATGATCTGCGGTTGGACAAACAACATCGAGTATGACATAGTACTAGCCAGCAGATACGATTGTGCTGCTGCACGGCCAAGTTGTTATTGTGGGAGCAGCGTCAGCTTTCCACGAGACATGTCCAAGCTTGGTGGAGGAGGTCACCACTTTTCGCCGCCACAATCTCGGATGAAGTTGGGCCAGAGCCAATGGCGCCGACGGAAGGCTTGATGAGGCTGATCTAAAAGCCGCTATGTGGGTTTCGCTATACAACAAGCAAAGACAAGGCCGGACAAGACCCGCCGCTACCCCTGACGCCGCGAGAATACATCCTTCCACCCCCAATCCACTGTCGTCGTCCACTCAATCATCGCCATGGTCAACATCGACGCTAAAATGATACCCTAATTTCCCTTTTGTTCGCCCTCATGGGCCTCCCTCTCCCATATATGAGAACCTTTTTCGCACTCAGGTCTTCTCTTTCTTTCCTCCATCCTACGATCAAAACTCCAACTTACAGTCGCTCGTTAGCAGCTCGAAAGCCGGTCTTTGCGCCACCCACACTCGTTTTCAACGAACAAACCAAAAACTATCCAACGAATTCCAATACCTTAGTTTTCTAATCCAGAAACTACCACTCAATCAAAATGAAGGTCACCGCATCCATCATCGCTGTTGCAGCCCTTGCTTCCAGCGCCTCGGCTGGTGTCGCCAGCACCTGGGCCGACTGGTCCAGCTCTAGCACCACGACCACGACCACGACCACCACCAAGGTTCCTGTCGCTGGCACCACCACCCACAGCTGGGAGGATTGGACCACCTCGACCACCACCGTGAAGACCACCACCACGACCAAGCCTGTCGCTGCTGAGAGTACCCACACCTGGGCTGACTGGACCTCCAGCGCGACCCCTGTTTCCTATACCACGACCGTTGTAGGTGCCATCACGACCTACTGCCCATATGCCACCAAATTCACCCACGCTGGCAAGACCTACGAAGTCACTTCTGCCACTACCCTGACCATCACTGATTGCCCGTGCACCATTTCTGTCCCTGTCTACACCAAGACCTCCACCTCCTGCAGGTAAAGATTGAACCTAAGCTGACTCGCAAATTCTCCAGGCTGATACAAGCAGTTCCGTCGCCGCCGTGTCCACCGGCACCTGGAGTGACTGGTCTTCGGCCTCGGTCGCTGCCGCCAGCACCACCTGGACCCCCGTTGCCGCTGCTAGCACCACCAGCGCCGCCTGGTCTTCCTATGCGCCATCCAGCGTCGCCCCGGCTGTGGCCACCTACACTGGTGCCGCCAACGCCCTCGTTGCCAACGTCGGCGCTGGTCTTGCTGGTGTCGGTGCCATTGCTGCTTTCCTCCTGTAAGCTGGAGAGTGTTTGGGGTCATGACTCGGAGTTGTCGATGGGCTTTTTCCCGACAAATTGACCTCTTTGGCTCGATGGGGATTCTGTCGTCAGTTCTACGGTCATGGCTTTGCGGTTTAACTTCTTAGCGCTGAGACTCGGGCAAGGAGCAGCGACTAGCTGGCTCGGCTGCGGTATGCACGACACGGCATGAAGATCCAGTGGTCACGACAAGTTTGGGCAAGGACGTGTATACTAGCAGCCGGCGCATTGGACATAGACATTTCTCAGCTAGTCGTTGGAGTGGTGTGATGGGCACCTTGTACAGTTAGAAGGTACAATGAGAAATCCCACCCCTCACCCTGGGTGCTGGTCATTTAATGAATGCAAGTTTTCTGGATAGCATGGTGTTTGAAGTGCTTCGTGCCTCGCAAAGATATATCGGTGATTGGTGCTTGGGTCTGTTGGTCTTGGATCTTAAGGCTGGGAGCCAGGAGCATCGACAATGATCCCAGCAATGCAGGCGGCCCGGCGGCCATCCTGCTGGTGTCCATAGACGCTGGCCCGTATGAATGCCGAATTCGCTTGGTGAAACGGATGTAGTCGGTAGGGTATTATGTTGGGTTCTCAGTATTTCCCAGATGGGCATCTCTCGGTCTTGTCTCGGGGCTGATTAATTGCCCTTGCATCAACATTCCATCCACTCCCATTTCTGCTACCAGTAGAGACGATCCCAGCCTCGGTCCTCCCAGGCACCATTAGTCCTTCCCTGTAACGCGTCTCCCCGGCCTGCATCCACCCCCACAAAGTCGGGCGACGATCGAATGATGTCGCTTCCCCAAACCAACTCCAACTCCGCTGGGCCGACACCTTTCGCCGTATCCAGCGACCAAGTTTCTCTCCTTGAGATGCTTTCGGAGCTTGCTCGCTTCTTCTCTCCTGTGCTGCAGGAAGCTGCATTTATGTAAGTTGCCTGAAAGCTAAACATCATCTGGATAGGCCATTGATACAGATTCAGACTCGGAGAGAATACCAGGCACCCCTCGCATTGCTGGTGATTCGGTCGATCGTCCATCCTCCGTTCATGGACGTCCAAAAGGTTGCCGTCATCGCGCTCTAAATTAATTCTTCCCTTGGCCTCGAGGCTCCCTGCTGTCCGAAACATATAGCTGCCTTCTCTACATCTGGCCCATACCACATCTGTGCCTCTACTTTGTCGCTCCTCAGTCTTTCGGAGGGCAATCTGTCATACACTTATTCTCTCATCATGGCACCACACAACACGGTCCAGGATTCGGTGCAGAATGCTTCGATATCTGACCCGGAGCGGTTCTGGGACAAGCATGCAAAGGAACTGTATTGGCACAAACCATACAGCGCTGTCCTGCGCAAGCAGCCCAAGAAATTGAAGGACGGGGTCACGCATCCACACTGGTCGTGGTTCCCAGACGGCGAGATTAGCACCACATACAATTGCATAGACCGCCATGTCAAAGCCGGCAATGGGGACAAGATCGCCATGATCTGGGACAGTCCCGTGAGCGGATCGAAAGAGAAGTACACATACAGTCAGATGTTGGACGAGGTGGAGGTTCTGGCCGGTGTTCTCAGAGAAGAAGGTGTCAAGAAGGGGGACGTTGTGCTGGTCTACATGCCCATGATACCAGCTGCCATCTTTGGAATGCTTGCCGCCGTCCGCCTGGGTGCCATGCATGCAGTGGTCTTTGGAGGATTTGCTGCTGCCAGTCTGGCTCAGAGAATCGACGCGGCAAAACCCAAGGTCATTTTGACTGCCAGCTGCGCCATCGAAGGAGCCAAGGGGCCTCTGGAGTACCGGCCGTTCGTTGAAGGCGCCATTGAGCAAAGCAACTGGAAGCCTAGCAAAACCATCATCTGGGAGCGCGAAATCAAGAGGTGGGACCCTGTGAGGAAAGATGCAGGGCAACGGAACTGGCAGCGTCTCGTCAAGAGTGCCCGGAACAGAGGCGTCAGAGCCGAGGCGGTCCCGGTCAAGAGCACAGACGGTCTATACATTATCTATACCAGCGGCACGACCGGTCTGCCCAAGGGGGTTCTCCGCGAAGCTGGCGGTCATGCAGTTGGCCTCAATTTCAGCATCAAATACCTCTTCGACGTCAAGGGACCTGGCGACATCATCTTCACCGGGAGCGATATCGGGTGGGTGGTCGGACATTCATACATTGTCTATGCGCCTCTCCTAGCCGGGGCAACCACAGTCCTCTACGAAGGCAAACCCATCGGGACACCTGACGCGGGCGCGTTTTGGCGGATGGTCGACGAACACAAAGTCACGACACTGTTCACTGCTCCAACTGCACTCAGAGCTATTCGGAAAGAAGACCCCGAGGACAAGTTCTTCAAACAACTCGGCGAGAAGGGCCGGCTTAGGCATTGGCGCGCACTGTTCCTGGCAGGGGAGAGATCAGAACCCGCCATCATCACACATTATCAGGAGCTGCTGAGCAAATACGCTGCTCCAGATGCGAGAGTGATTGACCATTGGTGGTCCAGTGAGAGTGGGAGTCCCATGACCGGCCTTGCCTTACGTCCTGCTATCGGGCATGACCCCAACAGTCGCGAGGAGCACAAGGCGTTGGCTGTCAAGCCTGGCAGTGCCGGTAAACCGATGCCTGGATTCGACGTGCGCATAGTCGACGACGAGGGAAATGAAGTCGAACAAGGCAAGATGGGAAATATTGTGCTCGCCATGCCCTTGGCTCCCACCGGGTTTACCACGCTATTCAGTGATGACGAAAGATTTTACAAGGGCTACTTGAAACGATTCAACGGGAAGTGGTTGGACACTGGGGACGCTGGAATGATTGATCAGGATGGCTATTTGCATGTCATGTCGAGAAGCGACGATATCATCAATGTGGCTGCCCATCGTTTTAGCACTGGTATGATTCCACCCCTGTTCACTTGGACTGAGAACTGACCATTTTGGCGAACAGGCGCGATCGAACAGGCCATTACATCCCATTCCTCCGTCGCCGAAGCATGCGTTGTCGGCGTTCCCGACGCCATGAAGGGGCACTTGCCGTTTGCCTTTGTCATCCCTTCTGCCGCCACTCCCTCCGACCTTCCCGCCACACCGTCTAAGGAATTCTTTACGGGGATCAACAACATCGTGCGCCATCAGATTGGCGCTATCGCCTCACTGGGTGGTATCATCCAAGGTAAAGGGATGATTCCCAAGACAAGGAGCGGAAAGACTCTGCGACGGGTATTGAGAGAACTGGTGGAGAATGCCGCCGAGGGACAATATGATAAGGAGGTCAATGTTCCGGCCACGGTGGAGGACAAGGAGGTTGTCGAGGTGGCGAGGCAGAAAGTCAAGGAGTGGTTTGAGGAGAGGAAGAAACAGCAGGGGACCACCAAAGCCAAGCTATAGGCTCACGGAATGGACTGTTGTGTGGGAAAGCGAGTGCACATATTACCCTTTTACTGGTTGTCTTTCTCAGTACCTACCTATACTTACACTGCTCTCGGAGGCGTGGTTTTACGCACAATGCAATTTCTGGCCGCCACGTGCTTTTTCGTATCAGACAGTCTTTGCAGGCCTTCTACCAATGTATCATATCATAACCCTCGAGCGGCGACAATAGGACAAGTAAGGGCGTAATATCCAACTTAACATGGAAGTGATGTGGAGTGGAAGGTGATTCGCCCCACCAAAACCAGCCTATCAAAGCTCGCGCAAAAAAATAGAAGTTCATAGAGAACATGCCCCGAAACATTACCATCTATATCCAGAATTACGCGTACGTGGGGCTCACAAAGGATATGAGGGCAATGTGTCACCAGCAGCCGGAGTTCTCTGCTCGATGGGATAGGAGTCTGCCGACGGGTTGCCATTTCAGAATTCTGAATAATAGCTTGAAGAGTCTAGATCGGTTCCGTGTCGAACGGGGCGATGAGATCGTTGGTCGGCTTCAAGAATGGCACCGGACAGGCTGCGGAAATGGAGCGGAGAGGGTCTTGACTTTCGAGACACTGATGAATGAGCTCACGCAAGCTGGCGTCGAGGCTGTCAGTATGGGCCATGCTTATGGATACCAATCAGCTGAGCCGGAAAAGGATCGCGAGGAGGAGTGCGAAGAGGAACCCAGAGGAGACCGCGAGGTTGATGAAATTTCCCGCGAGGACGACGGTGGACAGGACGCTGAAGACGACTAGAGCACACACTGTCAGCTGCTGACCAACAATGTCCTGCATCGTCCTGTTTCTTGCTGTGACAAACCGAGGCCCTAGTTACCTCTCGCGTGCGGCGAAATTGACGTCGGGTATACATTTCCTGGATTGGCATTGACTGGAAGCCACCCAGAGGGTAAGATCCCTGGGTCAACGGAGGCCGATCAATACAGCTGAGCCCGTCCTGATGCTGGCAACGGCTCGTTGCATGGGCAGATACTCCTTGTGTAACTTTGGCATCTGTGATGGGGAGTGAAAAGTGCCGTGAGTTTTGGTCCTCCTCCTTGCCCAGGTTTTGCAGTGTGCCTCTTGCTTCAGCTGATTCTTCATTTGTCCCATTCGTCCCGATGGCCTCGTCGAACTTTGACCGCTCCCGAATCACCGCGCTGTTGGGCAACATCAACGACATGCACATTCCTGAAGCGGCAAATCAGCTGACATGGGTGACCATCGACTACCTCCAATATCTCAAATCGGAGCCTGAAAGTGTTGAACCATGGGACACAGCTAGGCACCAGGCCGAACTGGAAGCGGCGGACCGATTTGTGCAGCTGGTGACGGAGCCGACAAGCTGGGGAATTGTGCGGTTTCTGGCCCCTGAGCTCGAAGTGGAAGAGTACGTTTCCCTGAATTCCGCCAGTGAGGTCGTTTGCTGACGCATCGAGGAGTAGCATTGCGGAAGAGACTCCCGAGTTGCTGACTCACGTCCTCATGAACATCAAGTCGAAGTGCCCGAAGGAGCCAGTCATCGAAGAAAGACAAGACACCATCGCGGCGTTGGAGAGGGGGCTTCAAGCAGATGTACTCGAAGAGCGCATCCGCCTTGTAGGAGCGGCTGGGGAAGATGATAGGAACAGTACGCGTACAAACACCATGGTGCAGACTCTGCTACAGGTTCAAGCACGTCAGCGGCAGGAAAAGGAGACAGACAAGCAACAGCCGACTTCGCGTGCAAAGTGAGGAGGGGATTGATACTGAGAAAATCAACCAGAGTCACAACGGAGCAGGCGACATATTGAAGGTGATATTCGGTCAGCAATATAGTAGGCGTGATTTTCAGGATTTATGAGGCTACCTCTCCATTCCATAGTGTCCGAGTCTGACAGAAAAGGAAGCCAAGCCATTTTCAGGGTGGTGGGAGGTGTATGTCCCCCTAGATACCGAGGTTCCCGGGAATTGTTTGGGCCATCCACGCAGCTTAATTTTATATTTTAATATCCAACAATTCGGTTTTAAATTAAGACACAAACTTTACAGAAGTTTTGCGCCCTGGTGGCACAATTGGTCAGCGCGGTAGGCTCTGTCTCTGTCTTTAGGCGTGTCTCGATTCTAATTATGATGTAGTGAGACTTTTAGAGTAGGCTTTTAAGCAGCTTTGATATCTCAAGGTTGAGAGTTCGAGTACGTTGGGATCCCTTCTTCAGGCCTAAATTTAAAGTACTAATAATGATTACAGGCCTCTCCCAGGGCGTTCATAACCTGTGTGGTTCTGTTTCTTTTTGATCTTTCCATTTTTGTTGCCCCTTGTTCTGAAATCAAAAAACTGTAGGAAGCGGTGATTGTTGCAAGAGACCAACTGAATACCTCTTTTTTGTGCGACTCATATCTCCATCTCCGCGCCCGTTTCTTGGCTTCATTCCATTTGCTCTATGTGACGACCACCAATATCCTCTTGTGCCTTTAGATCATGGTAGATTCATGAGATACGACTCGAATGATCTGTCTACCTATGTGCAGTCCTCAGGTGGCAGGGGCATCGCAAGAATAATGCCCCTCGACAGGCTGAAAGAAGCTCACACGGAATGGAAAACCGCACCAGAGTATATGCAAACGTGCAGCATTTCGGCGGAGCAGTTCCTTCAAGTCACAGACCTGTTGCTGGATAAGCCCAATCTGAACTCCACCCACCTCTTCCGGGCCGACATCTTGTACGACAGTGCACACCGGCTCAAGACGGTCTCGGAAAGGGAGAGATTCTGTCTTCGGTCCAGTGGAGCCCACAGCGACGACAAGCCCGCAGGTGAAGAAGAAGCAGAAGATGTTGTTCAACCATTCTCTTCGGCACCAGTCTTTGAAGGGGCGGTTTTGCAGAGAAAGGTCCTGAGGAAACTCATTCCTCGCAAGCCACAACTTGACCGTCCGCTTGATCAGTGGTGCTACGTCTACAGCCTCGTCGAAGGGGTAGATGAGAGTTCGGGATATATCGTTGTTTATCAGCCGCAAGTCGACGCTGAGGCTGACGTGCCGTGGTATCATCCGATTGTCAAGTCTCTTGCATATCTCCACGAGGACAAGGGCACCGAGACAACACTTTCTGTTCACTTCCTTCCTTTCCCAACCTCTCCTGACCCGTTACCAGCCCGGACACATCGAACATTCATTTCACTGCTTCAAACATTCCTCAGGCTTGCAAAGAACGACCCTGCACCAGAAAGAACCATCACAGAAAAAGAAAACCATGGGATGGCCAAGGGAGATGCCTTGACCACTAGCTTGTCCCTGGCTCCTTCAGCCCTGAAAGACACGATCCTCCCACAGCACACAGTCCAAAACACCTACACACGGCTGAAACAGCGGTACGCCCAAGACCTCATATCCCGCTGGGCCGAGAAGACCGAACCAGCAAAGCACGTGTTCGAAGACCTCGCCATTGCCGCTTTTGTTATGGAGCTCTGGAAGCAGATGTACCCACTCCCAAACACGTTCCCGGGCTTTGTGGACATTGCATGCGGAAATGGCGTTTTGACCTACGTGCTTGTCAAGGAAGGGTACCGGGGCCGTGGCTTCGACGCCCGCAGACGGACGACATGGAACGTTCTCGAGCTGGACAACTATGTGGATGAGATGGTATGCATTCCGCAGCCGTTCCTGGACCATATTCCCGCCGAGGAGATCAACGGGCTGCAACAACAACAAGCAGGAGGAGGCTCAAGGGTTCACAACGGGATATTCGAGCCGGGAACCTTCATCATCTCCAACCACGCCGACGAACTCACGCCGTGGACGCCGATTCTCGCCACTCTATCATCTCCAGACGCACCGTTGCCCTTCTTGGCTATTCCATGCTGTTCACATGCCCTGAGTGGTGCCAGACACCGCTACACACCGAAAGAAGCCATGATCGCATCATCGTCATCCGTGCCTACGGACGCTAATAGCAGCAGTGACAACAACAGGTACAACAATAGAGGGGAGCAACCCGCCAGCGGCGACCTCAGAGCTCTTCGAGCTGCCAAGGCCAAAGCAGCGAACCACACCGACGACACATCCATGTATGCCTGTTTGACCAAGAAGGTCGTCTCGCTGGCACAGGAGATCGGAGCCGACGTCGAATTGACACTCATGCGGATCCCGAGCACGCGGAACATCGGGATCGTGGGGAATAGACATACAGCTTCCACTGCTCATCCTCCACCTGCTACCGCTGGTGCTGATGGTGCTACTACGTACGCAGCGGCGCATCCCACAACAGATGGAAGTGTGAACCACGCAGACCGTGCGGTCACAGGTGCAAGGGACGAAGCTGAAGCGAGTCCTCTGCAGAAGACGATCCAGGCCCTATTGGACCGCGAATGCGCCGTCTCAGGAGGCATCGCTGCGGCGGCGAGATGTTGGGTCGAACGGGCTCAGAAACTCCAGACGGGACGCGGCAGGGGCAAAGTCAACCTCGGGCGACGACCCTGCGGGACTTGATCATGGTTCAAGTTTGATTTCGTCAGATATCAATCAGGCCCGTGGCCGTCATCACAAAAACCCTACATACAGCAGCCCAGTATGTCCATGGTTCACATGGCAGAACCAGGTTGAGCCTCGACATGGTCGGTGATACGAGGGTATCTGGTATCTGGACAGCGAGAAATTGCTGTATCTAAAGACTGCCACTCCTCGAAAAACTCCTCGAAGCGAGATGACTGCCGTCCCCATCCCCATCCTCATCCTCGTCTTCGACATTGGGCAACGCGACATTAAACAGCCCTTCGGCCCATTCAGCAAATGTGTCGAGATCCCACACTGCATTCTCTGGGCTCTTTCCTTTGCGTGAGATGGGCGTGGTCACCGTCGCCGCTGCTGCGCCATTGACCTTCCCGTTCCGCGTGCCAGCTTTCCCAGCGGATTGTTGGGAGGTGTATGCGTCGAAGAAAGCCTCGTAGATCTGCACGACCTGGTCCTCCACCGCGGCGACCAAGGTTTCTCTCGTGCGATGGTCATCCAGATACTGTTCCAATTTAGCTCTCAGAATGGGAATCTCCTTCTCAATCCTTATTCGAGTCTTCTCCACCGCTTCGGCCAATATGCTCTCCCGGTCACCACCTTTTCTGGGCCCACCCGTCTTTTCCAAATCCTTGGGAAGATCTTTGCACATATCCGCTGCGAACCCTGCCGTGAACTCGTTGATCGCTGTCCTCAACTGGCCGTCAAGTTCGACTTTTGCGTCCAGCATGTTTTCCACCACTCGAGGCAACAGTCCGCCAGAGCTGAACAGTTTCATCCAACTTGCGGGGTTGAAGAGGCCACCTCGTTCGCGGATCTCCCAGAATGTGGATGCTACGCCTGAAAAGTCAAAGCTCACGTCCGGGGTGACGTATTCGATGTCGAACGCCACTATCTGGGATTTCAAAAGGAGCAGGTGTTTGAGGAGGAAAAGTCGTCCATCGACTGGCGAGGATTTTGCGGATATTTGCTGAGACGCGGTCACGAGAGATAGGGTGGTCTGGTGCACAATTTGGTGCGCCAAGTCGTCAAACACTGACGAGTTAACCAGGCGGTAGATGCGAGATAGGAGGCGAAGGGATCTTGAGAGGGTGGGATAGCAGTGTTTGAGAGCGGACCGGCGCGACGAGGCCAGTGTCCATGTGAAGGAACTTTCTTCGCCAGAATCATCGTCGAGATCGTTGGTGGTGGGGGTTTTGGGCAGGGGTGTCAAAGCGTCGCGGGAGGAGCGGCGTCCCGAAAGCGGAGCGGTGGCCGACATGGGCGGAGCGGAGGTGAGTCGGGGATAGTCCAGGTCTTCGGGCTTGGGTCTGAACATTTCGATTTCTTCGCGGAGAATCGCGAGCGCGCGGAAGACAAGGCGAGTTTGTGCGTCTTCCAGTGCCGGTTGGATGAGCGCAGAGAAGTCGAGTTGATTCAGGTCTGTAGGGCCGTCTTCTTCCTCATCGTGAAGATAGCGTGTCTGGAGCAATGTGACGAGAGAGCAAAGCTTAGAGAGCTTGTTCTCATGAATGATCCGAGGCCGAAGGTGGTCGTACAGTGGTTCGCAAATGGACTCGAGGAAGTCGTAAAGTCCTCGATAGCCATGGAACCACTCCGACCACAGCTCGAACTCGTCAAGACATATACCCCGAATGTAGCCGATACTGGCCCTTGCGAATTGTACCAAGTCCTTGGAACTGGGCAGCTGAGCCGTCTCCGCAAGGCGCTTCTGCACGATGGGCAGGATCAGTCTCCCTCGACAGGCGGCAAAGCTGGAGTGCAACTCGTTCATTAGGCTTTGGTATTCCCCTTCTATCCCTGGCTCTGCGTCCGCTGGTGGGTTGGCACGCTTCTGAATCTCCAAACCGACCTCCTTCATTTCGGCCGCCCCCACCCGGAATTTTGCATAGAGAAGTGCGAACATGGTTGTATCGTTGAGCTGCTTTGCTGCAATGCGACCGGCAACTTCAGTTGTGATCTCCCGCACCGCCGTCAAAAATGTATTGCGCACCAGCGTCAATGCTCGAGTAAGCAAGAGCCTGTACCGGGACCTATATGTTTCCGCTTCCTTGTGGGATGGGTGTGTCTGCATGTAGTCTATGCATTCGTCCAGGGTCACCAGCATGTCAGAAAAGTCCTTGGTGCCGACGAAACTACCTGCGTGCGGCGCATTGAGTCGACGGGTAATTCGTTCGAGCGGCTCATAGTACCGCAGATTCTCGGCGATCTGTTGCGCGACGACTTCGCTCTTGTGCTGCTCTTCTAGGATAGAGGCCGACTGGGCCTGAAAGGACTTTGTTTGAGCGCTGACAGACTTGAAGGATGCGGAGATGGAAGAAAGTTCGTCGAGTGTTGCGGCGGTGGAGGAGACGAGGGTATCGAGGTGAGCGCTGGCGGCGTCGAGTTGGTCGAGATACTGCCTGTCCCGATGGTCAGTGAGGATAACTCAGTCTGAGGGGAAGGTCGGGACACACTGGTATTCATCGAGACTGGCGTCCAGCAGGACATGGTCTATGTCCCCAGATAACTTGAATAGCTCGAGTTCTGTTTCTGCGCTTTCGAGTTGTGCTAGAGTGGCATCTTCCTCGCTCTTCAGCTTTTCTCCTCCTTCCGAAGCCATGGCTGTGAGCTAGCTGCTGAAGAAGTGCTGATTCCTTAGACGTGTCTCACGAGACTTGCCATGAGGGCATAATGGTGGGCTTCTCATTGCCTGTGGACCATTGAATAGGTACAACATCAACAGGCATTCGAAGTGCGGGCGGAGAGTACATAACGCAAGGCTGAACGAAAGCCACCAATATTGTTCCACGCGAATTGACGAGGCTGTGGCCGTGGTTCAATGACGCACATGATTTCCGAATACGAGCAATGCTCTCTATCAAGTGCGCTCTGACAATCTACATGTTTACGGCAGAACGACTTCTTCTCCAGTAATGTGAGCTATAGCGTACGCATACTCGCCAGTATCGAAGCAACCATGCCCTCGAGGACTCTGCCCGCCACCGCCGTTCGCACCCTTGCTCGTCCGCAACAGGTCACTTTCCTACAATTGAGATCTCGTGCACCGTTCTCCAAGTCGAGACACTTCTCCCACAAGACCTCACACTATGCTGCAACTCATCAAGCATGGAAGAGACCGTCGGCCGCTGTAATTGCTGCTGCAGCCACCGTTGCCATAGTCTACACAACCACCCAGTTCCACGCTGTGCAGGCAGAAGCTCCTCCTTCAGATTCACAAGAGGTCGTGATTGAAACATCCAAAAAGAGAAAGGGCGCTTCCAAGGAAGAGAATAGGGATCTAATCAGCTCCCAGCATCTCCAAGTGAAGAAGAGCTGGGAGAACCCCGGCGTGTATGCGTGGGGATCAAATACCGGTCGAGTCGTGGCCCCCGAGTCAAATGAAACATATATCAAGACGCCGCGAAGATTGACCTGGTTCGACGATATCCTGCTCCGAGATCTTAAGCTCGACAGGAATTTTGGTGCTGCAGTCCTTGAAAATGGAGACTTGGTGCAATGGGGTATCGAATATTCGGAGGATGTACGGCAGCCGACAGTCACGTTAAAAGGCAAGAATTTGACGTCCATTGCGATATCGAGAGATCGTATCATTGGGCTGGGCAAGAATGGAACCGTATATTCGATACCGGTCTCCAAGGCCGACCAGGAAAGTGGACACAAGGAAACAGACAAGTCGTGGATCCCCTTCTGGAGGAGCTCAACGTCGTCAGTTAGCTATAGAAAGCTCGAGCCCAAGGATTTGCGGAGAGGAGAACGGGTGATTGCCATCAGCGGTGGCCTTGAGCACGTCCTGTTGCTCACAAACTCGGGACGAGTCTTCTCTGCCGCCTCAGGAACCGAGGACTTTCCCAGTCGTGGACAACTGGGCGTCCCGGGAATGACATGGCTCACTCGTCCTGACGGCCGATATGATATGTGCCACGAACTAACTACGCTCAAGGGCTTCGAGATCACTAAACTTGCTTCCGGGGATCACCACTCCCTTGTGCTCGACAAAGAAGGCCGCGTCTTTGCCTTTGGCGACAACTCTTCCGGCCAGCTTGGTTTCGATTTCAACCCAGAGGCTCCTTTCGTTGACACGCCTTCTCTCCTGCCTACCACTCGTCTTTATCAAGGCACGAATCAATCCTCCAAAGTCACATCCATCGCCGCTGGCGGTTCAAACAGCTTTTTCACCGTTGATGCCACCCGGATTGCAAGCCCGGATGAAGATCCGAGGTCACTCTCAACTTTGGGAAAGGTCAACGCCGATACATGGGCGTGCGGCCTGGGAATTAGGGGCACTCTAGGAAATGGGAAATGGACCCATATCCAAGGCACACCTACACGCATCCCATCCTTGTCGGGCCTCTTCGAGTACGACGAACAGACCCGAAAAGTGATTCCGATCCGGATGTCGCAGATTTCCGTCGGCAGCACTCACGCCTCGGCGGTGCTCGACAATGTGACCTACCTGGATGCTTCGGAAAAGTCCTCGGAGGACGATACAAACTGGGGCTCCGACGTGCTCTGGTGGGGAGGCAACGAATTCTACCAGCTAGGCACGGGCAAGCGGAACAACGTGCCGATTCCGACGTACATACGGCCATTAGACATGGCCAGCGAGGCAGAGATGGGACGAAGAGAGGAACATAGATTGCATCTAACCCCCATGCATGATGTACGGCTGAAGGCGGATGGGAGGAAAGTAAGAATGGAGCAGCGCGTGGTGTGCGGCAGGAATGTCACGGCCGTTTACTCTGCTGTCTGAAATGGTCACCTACCAAATTTCTCCTATTTCGCAACATATGACCCTGCGCAACAATGTCTTATATAGCCAATCACTTCGATTTGACAACGTTTGGAACGATCGATCCTGTATGTGTCTTTTACTCCTGTGCGAAGAGAAATACGACGGGTGGTACGCCGAGGATTGTCAGTCTGTCGAACTTTCAGGACGGAAAACTGATGCCAGAAGCAAAGGCTACTACTAGACGTCGTCTTTCGCCTCCCGGGGCCTCCTGTCGCATATTGAAAGGTTCGGGCACTGTCAACGGCTGTCTGGATGAGAGACGACAAGGACGAGAAGAGTCGTGGACTTGTCTCCTTGTCCAGCCAGGTTTTATGGACTTTGTTTTCCGAGATCAAGGACAGCAGAGGAGTTAATTGGGTCAACATAATTCTTCCAGCGACTAGCCCGACCTCTGTTTGATATGTACCACCAGCGCAAGCATATGTCAACACCACCATGCTGGGACAATGCTGTCCGCGACCCCCTGGTCGAAATAATGTTCTTCCTTGATCAGTTCATGCTCTTCGTCTCATCTAATATGCATGCATGTTGTCGCTCGTCTTCACATGAATAACCGCCCAAGCCATACACCGAACGCCTTGCTGTCGGACTCGAAACCTGTGCAAACGTTATGTGTTCCCACGTTGCTCTAATGAACCATGACCTCCTGCTTGGTCTGTGTCCCTTTCTTCTCGCCGGTCGCTTCCGCAGAAGCCGCACTGGGAGCAGCGGTAGACTTCTCATCACCCTCTGCCATCTCTGTATCCTCGCCTTCTGCACCCTCCTCATCTTCTTCGTCGTCCTCGCTCTCACTGCTCTCCTCCTCGAGATCCTCACTTTCGGCATCGCTACCCTCTTCTTCCTCGTCTTTGACTTTGTGGGTGTCCGTCATTTCTTGATCTCCATTGGTAGACTCTTCTCGCGCCATCTTCGCTTCGGTCTCCTCCAATTCTTTCTCCAGCGCTGCTTGCATCTCCGCTTCTTCTGCGCCATATGCGGTTCCGTCGTCATCGAGCGTGTCGGCTTCAGGCTGATCGGGAGGATATTCGGCCGGGGCTGACTCTTCGGAATCCCTATCGGCAGAGTTACATCAGCTACAAAGCAGCTAACAGAAACAGATGTGTTGCTTACCACTTGATGGCGAACCTGGTAACTCGGGGTTTCTCCGCGAGCACATTACGGCGAATTTTTTCAATGACAGGCTTGGCAGGCGGGTCGGCACTCAATGTCTCGTCGTCGTACTCATTATTGACATAGTAACCGACGCGCACAAACTCTCTTCCGTCGTAGGAGCACGTAAGGAGAATCACCGTTACGCCGAGAATTTCTGATGGTGGCAAACGGGAGAGGTTGGGAGGATCGGCTTCGAAGATGAATTTGTTGACACCGATAGGGATGGGCCCGACGAGCAGAGAGTCAAGCTCTTGATCGTGTTCTGCCGATGTGGCAGAGCCCACATAGGTGAGTTTCCATTCTAGATCTACCAGAGAGTAGTCAGCCTATCTGCAAAGCAGAAAAGAGCGTCCCGCCACATGTTTACCTTCTCGGAGTTGTTCAAGACATTCGAATGTGATCTCAAACTCGTAGGGTGACGTGAATGGCGCAGGATTATTCAGGACCTTGACGCCCAGCAGAGAAACCACCGACATGGTTGCGACAAGCGCGACAGAAGTCGTCGATTGCGCGTTAATCTCAGCGTCCGACTGGACGTTCGGATGATGTTCTGGAACAGAAGTCTAGAAACTGTGACCGTTTGAAGGGACTGTGGAAGGAGTGTTTGCGAGAACTGGATCCAAGGTCGCGAGAGAGCCATCGCCGCGTTTGAAAGTCGCGTCGCTGGCTTCTGATTCCGCAGACTGCCCGCAATCACAATCAAGGGCAAGTTAGCCGGAGGAAAGTTAGCCGAGGCCGCTAAATTCTTCGCCGCAATTTCAAATGACGAATTCCAACCTCAAGGCATGCGCCATCACAGACTCACAGACTCACAGGCTGTGCCACTGGCAGTGACACTCGAAATTGTGTGAAGTGAACCAGATTCCATCGAAGAAAACATCCTCCGATCTTGTACCCATCACTTAACAGTCCTTCAAGACGGCAACAACGATAATGGTCGGTTCTGAAAGGCTGTCCTAGTTACTGTTGCGCAAAAGGTGAGTGCGCTCTTCTGGTGCTCCAGCAGACGATCAACACTGAGACCTCCACAGAAACTTCCCATCTCCTAATATCACTCCCTTCCACCGGTTACAGAGAGTAGGCAGGACGGTATGGCGAATCCAGATACAGGGCTGCCGTCGCCATCTTCTGGAACGGCGGCGCTGTCATCTTACTTCAACGGTACTGTGGCTGCCCCCGATCAGCCAAGCGCAAGTGCTGCGCAGTTGTCGCATCCATTTTCTCCCTCAGAGCAGAGTTCTGTCAGTAATCAACGTGATCAAACATTATCTCCGACTCAGTCCTCTCTTCATCCTCTTCCTACAAAACCAGTCAGCCAGCTCTCTTCTCAAGCGGCCACCCCAGCCATGATCCAGTCTTCTACACCCACTCTTGCGCAGTCCAAGCCCCGCATAAGGGGTGGTTTTGAAGTTGATGATGATCCTGAAGATGAGGAAGGGACACAAGACGGAAAGGATGAGGTTGATGTCTACGATCCATCCGTGGGGCTAGACTTCGATGTCTCTACACCTGCTCCTCTCCTTGCAAATCAAGACTCCACTCCCCTTAATAGAGCTTCCCAGTCACCAGAACAAGAAAATGGAATCACTCCTGTTCCTGTCCAGGCCACTGGTAGTCCTGCTGACGCTGACCTTTCTTCTTCCACTACTCTTCCTTCTGGTGCCAGTGCTGATGTGCGTGCTGCCACTGCCACACCTTCTCACACTGCTCCTGATCATCCGACTCAGAATTCTCCACCTCGCTCGCATGTGAATGCCTCTGTTGCTCCAGGCTTACCCAAGTCGCGACTAGCTCATGATGTGGTTGGTATCCTGGAAGATCGCATCAAGGATGACCCTCGTGGTGACATTGATGCATATCTTGAACTAATCGACGAATTGAAGAGTCGAAACAAGCAAGAAGATGTCCGTCGGGTGTACGAGCAATATCTCAAAGTCTTTCCTCTGGCCGTACGTGCTTGTCCTCTGTCGTATCTGTTGCAGTGCACTAATGAACTCCAGGCCGAACAATGGTGTGCATACGTGAAATGGGAAGAGGAGCAGGATCGAATGCGGGCTATGGAAACCCTCTTCAATCGTTCCTTGCTTGATGTGCTTGATGTGCAACTCTGGTCTCTGTACATCAACTACATCCGCCGGCGGAACAGCATGCAAACGGGTGACATCAATCGCTCGTACACCATCATCAACGACTCCTTCACCTTTGCTCTCAAGACGATCGGCATGGACAAGGACTCAGGCCAATTATGGCAAGACTATATCAACTTCCTCAAGACTGGTCCCGGAACTGTTGGCGGGAGCGGCTGGCAAGATGGGGCAAAAGTCGACGCTCTGCGAGAGGCATACCAGAAAGCTATTGCGGTGCCAACCGCAGCAACCATGCCGCTTTGGAAAGAATATGATGCGTTTGAGACAGGGCTGAACAAGATCAATGTGGGTTCGAAACTACACCGCATGGCTTGGACCCTATGCTGATACATTTCCAGGGTCGAAAATACCTTCAAGAGAAGTCACCAATCTATATGACTGCCAGAACGGCATTTACCCAGCTGCAGAACTTGACAAAGGGCCTAAAGAGGACTTCGAGGCCGCAACTTCCACCCGCGCCTGGCTTCGAGGGTCATGCCGAGTATATGCATCAAGTCAGTCTATGGAAGACGTGGATTGAGTGGGAGAAAGAAGATAACCTTGTTCTCAAAGATGAAGACCCAGCTTCGTACAAGAATCGGATCTTCTTCACATACAAGCAAGCTCTCATGGCCCTAGAATTCTGGCCTGAGATGTGGTATGATGCAGTTGAATTCTGCTTCAACAATGGCCTGGACGCTGAGGGTACCAAGCTCCTCAACCAAGGAATCGCTGCCAACCCAGAGTCCCCCCTGTTGGCGTTTCAACTGGCGGATCGTATTGAGGCATCGACCCAGAACGACGAAGGTGCAGATCCTGGCGCCAAAGAACGGATGAAGAAGATTCGAGAGCCGTATGACAAACTTCTGGACGCACTCTATGATCTGATCAAGAAAGTATCGCTCCGTGAGAAGCAGGACATTCAAAAGGTCGAACTCACTGCTGCTGGCAATGGAGTTGAGTCGGAGGACGACGACATCAACGCTTCCAACGTCGCCGCCAAGAAGGCTGCCATTGATAGTCAGATTGAGACGATCAAGAAGACTGCCCAAGCACAGACCGATGTCCTCAGTCGAATGGTCTCGCATGTTTGGATTGCGCTGATGCGAGCAACCAGACGAGTGCAGGGGAAAGGATTGCCAACAGAACGGGGACCTAGTGGGTTCCGTGCTGTCTTTGGCGAGGCACGTAAGAGAGGCAAGCTTACGAGCGACTTTTATGTCGAATCTGCGCGCATTGAGTGGCAATGCTACCGGGATCCTACCGGTACCAAGATCCTCGACCGTGGTATGAAGCTGTTTCCCGAAGACGACTACCTCCCGTTGCAGTACGTCAAGCACCTCTTTGATATCAACGATGTCACGAATGCACGAGCGGTTTTCGAAACTACGGTCAAGAGACTCCTGGCTCACGATGACGCCGCACATACAGCAAAGGCCAAACCGTTGTTTGCTTTCCTGCACGACTACGAATCCAAATACGGTGAACTGGCTCAAGTCCAGTCGCTGGAAGAGCGGATGAAGAAGCACTTCCCGGAAGATCCTATGCTCAAACTCTTCTCCAGCCGATACAACACATCCACCTTTGACACCATCAACGCGTACCCCGTCATCTCACCACACCAAGTCAAGCCTCTGCAGACTGCGGTCATGCCGTCGGTGGAGATGCCGGAAGTCGTCAACTCGCCCATACAGAAGGTGATCGACGCGATTACAACCAACTCTCCGAAGCGGCCATTCCCAGATGATTTTGAGGATGTCGGGCCACGTAAACTGGCACGCGGTGAGTCGCCCTTGAAGGGTGCAGCGGGCCGCCGCATGAATCAACAGCAGCAGCAGCAACAACAACAGCAGCAACAACAGCAGCAGCAGCAGCAGCGTCAGATCAACCCTCCCATCGGGATGCCACAGTTCCAAGCTCCTCCCCCATTACCCCCAGCAGTTGTTTACCTTCTGAGCATCCTACCAAAGGCTTCGACGTATGTCGATACCAGATTTGACGCCACGAAGATCATGGAGCTCATTCGAGACGTTCGTCTACCTCCGCCAGCAGCAGTTCCAGCGCAGCACAGCCAGACTCCAGCCCCAGCACCTCAGCCAGGTTGGCCAGCTTATCCGCATCCACCAGTGCCGATCCCGCCTCAAGGCTTCGCGCCGCCGCCTAGCGTTACACAAAGTCCATACGGGGGAGGTAAGTGGCTGTCATAGTCTCAGCTCTCGAAACCACGTCACTGACAAGGGTACTAGCACCGTTCCGCTACGCTTAGACACGGCCACTGTACTGGAGGGCGACGGATGGATTGGGAGGGCAGGGCGTGATGTAAAACCAATACTTCATTTTTCAGCATCTTAGCCAATTAGGAGTCCTGATCAAGGGAGATGGCAGGAAATGGACGCCATCACAAAGCCCCCAGACAGGCAGGCTACATTGGAATTTCGCGGGGTCGAAAAGTCGGCTAGTTTTAGCCAGCCAGCATTGAAATTTCAGAGAATAATATCTTGGTTGTTTGGACTGCGTCTAGCCTTCCAGTTCTTGTCCCTGTCGTCCCCCTCTTGTTTCCTTGCTGTATAATACAGGGCAGCCTTGGGTAGAAGACTGTACGGGGAGGGAGTATGTGTAAGGGTGTTCGCGTGAGGTGCTTTCAGTGTTTGCTGATGGCGGTTTGATCCAATGGGCTGTGCAGATTCCGCAGGCAACGATGAGAAGGTTGGTGCCAGGGCTTGACGAGCCATTGGTACGGCGTCTTGTGTGCCGCTGAGGCTAGTGAGGCTAGAATGGATGGAGAATAGTTGATATGCGGAGAGGAATGAGTGTCGTGGGTGTGTCCACAGCTCAACTTTGTTTTGTATTCCACCCTCACCGCCAGTGCTCAACACAGAGAAAGTCTGGCCAGATCTGAGAGAGAAGTGAGAGACGACTGAGACGACGGAGACGACGCTGCCCCCTTTCACTCTCGTCTCTCATCTCATCTCTCAGATCCGTGCCTTCACCATTCAATCTCGCGTCCTGTTCTGTCACTTGCTGTGTCACGCCGCGCGTCTTGCATTGATTGAGAACATGTGATTGAGCCTCAAGGCTACAAATATCTACTCCTCCCTCCTCCCTTCGACCACTTTGATCCCTTCTCTATACCAACCTTCTTCATTCTCTTCCTGTTCCTTGTCCTTGTTCGTCATCGTCCACCTTCTTTAGCTTCCTCTACGAGAGGCAAGCGACAGCTCTTGTTCCTCCAGTCTTCTCAGCCGCGTGCCTGGGAACTCTCGAGAACCAGCCTCACCTTACCACCAACAGCATCGCTCACCAGCCAACTTCCACCTTCGCAGATCAGCACAGGTGAGTAACTGGCATCTCTGTTTTCTGTCGCTCCCACCTTCCTGCAGCAATCAACCCTTGCATCAGAGACACAGTCCCAAACAAGAAGTTGTGATTGCGTTCCCAACACTTACTCTCTACCTCATCTCTTGTCTGCCTCACCTGCAAAACAAACAACACAACAAACCACAGATTCACAAACTCTCCCTAAACCTCAATCAACAACCTCTTTCCCCTTCTATCGGCTGTCCATCTCATCTTCATTACCGTAGACCCCATAACTCTTAGCTCTTCATCCTCACGTTCTCACATTCCTCATCGTGATCGACCACACCCACATTTTGGCCAGATCCGGGTCTTGTCTTACTCTCGACAAAACCCACATACTGACTTCGCAATCACCAGTCTACCCGCTCTTTGAGTCATCATGTCTGGAGCAGCCCGCAAGAGAGGCGCCGGCCGCGCGACTAGGGGTCAGCAGCCGTCCGAAACCTCTTCTCGTCGTGGCGATCGACTCCAAGTCCCAGGCGGCGGCTTTGATGGGCCTGCTTCTCGAGGAAGCGCCTCACAGTCCGGTCCTGGCTCTGCAGGTCGTGGTGCCTCTACAGCTCCCTCTGCTGCGTCTGGTGCTGGTAGTCCCGGTGTCCCGCAAGGAGGCTTCGAACCTCAGTCACAGGCTCCTGGCAGTCGTCGAAGCAGCCAGTCTGGCGGTCCACCACCTCAAGTTCAAGGAAATGCCCCTCGAGGTGATCCAGCACGAGATCCAGAGCGACCAAAGAGATACACAGATCAGATGCGCAACATCGATCTCCCAGCTTCCTTCTACAACATCGATCAGTTGGTAAGTCAGTTTTCTGTTTCCTCGACTGAGATCGTCTATCGTGCTCCATTGCATGCACATTGTTTCAAACAGTGCATCTTTCATTGTGCCTCCAATCCCTTCATGCAACTGCCTCCACTCCCTTCACACAACTGCCTCCA
>NW_015971688.1:0-62945 GCF_000836435.1 Fonsecaea multimorphosa CBS 102226
TAAATATAGTATAAATCGAAATTATCTATTTATTTCCTAAATAGGTTAGTATACTATAAACTTACGCTAGTATCTAGTCTAAAATTATATCTAGAAACTATATATAAAAGATAACTAGTGGAATACTAATTAAAATAGTTACTTCCTAATTAGGACGCCGCTATACCTATTTGGAATGGTATTCCACGGTGGATGACCATTTCATGAGAGGTTAGGCTCGCACCATAGGCTTGAAGGATTTGCACCCAGCCCTTTGAGTGGTAATTTCGGACCCGGGCCCACGTCCCGCCTCACGTGCCCTTCCTCCTTGCCACAATTTCCCACCGCACCCAGCCATGTCGCTGTTGACGGTAATAGCGACAGCTCTTCGATCCTGGTCGGTGGGGTGAAATTGGTAAAGCCCGAATCGAAAACTACGAAAAGAGGAACACAGGGATTTTCGAAGCTTCCTCCGTCAAGGTGTGATTGAGACTGTGAAAGTTGAACACAACGACATCTCCAGGTGCAGCCAACACCTGATCAGGGTCAAACAGCAGCTGCATTTGCATTCCCAGACCGCTCCCTAGGTCATAAGTTACAGGAATATGTGCAATTCCCCGCGGAGGGTTTGCATGGGGACGAGATCAGGAGAGGAGTAGAGCTAACTTTAGTCTGTTGTTAGCTTGGTCGAGCCGGCTGATTGTGAGTGCCACGGCGCGAAGGCACTAGCCCTCGAACAAGCGAGTCACCAATAATAGCCGTCATCCACAGTACCCACCCGGATAGGTACCATCCGTGCTGGGGCACTAGACCGTTTGAACCCCCAGGCGGCTCGCGCGAGCCGGGGTGGAGCACAGGCCGGCATCACCCTCGTCCCAATGTCGAATTTCAACGCGACGCCAGTGTCCGAAAACCCATTGGGCATGAAGGTTCGAAACGCTCACAAACTGTTTCATCTCACAGTTGCATAGCCGCCCAGCTCGCGTTTGTCAAGAGCAAAGGCACTCCCCATGATTTATATGCTGCACTGTAAAGGCCTCCTCGGAAAGTTTCTCAACCTTGTCCACAGCCAGAAAGTTCGCTATCCAAAGGCTTCTGCGGCACAATGGCAGATCCCATAAGCTTGTCATCGGGCCTACTGGCGTTGGCACTGTTTGCACTACAGTCTAGCCGAACACTATATCAAGAGATTCGAGCTTTCCAGAATCAAGGCAAAGCCGTGCGTGTGCTTAAGGACGAACTCGAGGCACTCGAAAACGTTCTAAAGGTCCTCCACGAGACACTCAACAACGAGGAGGTAGACCTCAAGGGACTGGAGCTGCCACTCTTGCGTTGCGGCAATGCCTGCAAGGATTTCCAAGTCCTGGTTGCGAAATTGACAAAAGGTTCTTCGTCGGGAAATGCAAGTTGGAGGGACTGGGCGAAATTAAAGTACATGGGCGACGATATTACAGGCTTCAAAGATATGTTGGCGGGATACAAGTCAACCATCACCTTCAAGTTCGCGTCTATTCCTTCTATCTGTACCCGTTGCACCACTCCTATTTATTCAAACTCACCTCAGCGGTCAAGTTCAGCGAGTTTGATTTGTTTGTGCCAGAAGTTCTCGCATATTCAGTCCTTCTTGACTTCAAGAAAGCCAACCTCCATCAACTGAGGCAAGAAAGTCAGCCTCGATCATGTAGGAATGAAATTTGGCGGTGTACCTCTGTAGACTGATCCAGTCACAAACGATGCATCATTGCTCAGTAGGAAGGCAATGATGTTAGCAGGCTCACGTGGATCTGCTTGCCGGTCCAAAGCTTGCTGGTTTGTCCCTAGTCTTTGGCCTGAGGCTTTTTGGAGGCCTTCCACCAACGGTGTTTGGATAATTCCTAGATGGCAGGGATTAATGACAGTTTCGCAGGATCCGCGGTATCTCACCTGGGGCAATGGCATTGACTCTGATGTTCTTAGAGCCCACTTCTCGAGCGGCAGTTTTCGTCAAGCCAACGACCGCATGCTTTGAAGCCACATAGGCGCAAGCTCCACTGCCTCCGCTCAAACCACCAACACTGGCAACATTGACCTGCGTGGGAAAAGAAGGAATTTGATTAGAGGACGTCAAACACACAGCTGGGTTTTGTGGAAGTTTCTCACAATTGATGCTCCTTCCGTCATGTTTTTCAGTTGTGCTCGCATGCACAGGAAGACGCCTTTTGCGTTGATGTCTGGTCAAGTTTGTTGTTAGTATTTGGTGAATACTGCAAAGGAAAGAAAGAATTCAAGAGGAAGGGTAGCCCAACTCATGATCAAATCCCAGTGGTCCTCAGTCGTCTCGATGAACGGAGCGGACTTCAACGCCAGGCCTGCAACATTGGCGGCGCCATCGAGCTTTCCAAACCGCTGTACAATGTCCTTGATCCACCCCTCGACCTGTTCATTTGAAGTCACATCCACCTTGGAAGCGATATGCTTGTCACCGGGGAGGGACGCCGCAGCAGATTCCACCGCATCTTTGTTGATATCTCCCAAGGCCACAATCGCACCTCGTGTGGCCAGGACTTGTGCTGTGGCAAGACCAATCCCACTGGCCGCGCCGGTGACAGCGATCTACAGTGCGAGTTCAGTGGCGGGCCTTTTTTTGGAACGATGATGGGTGGATTATTGCACTCACTACTTTTCCTTGCAAGGAAGTCATTATCTGCGACTGATCTCTGAAGACTGCAACCTACTCCCACTAGGTCTTGATGCAATAAAGTAGAGTTCCAAGCCCGCAGAGGCTCAAGTCGTCAGCCTTCCGCCTCGTATTCCACCATAAGACAAAGATTCGACTGCAATTGGAGCTCCAAGATTTAAAGGGTGGAGAGCCTCACCTCGGGTTGTCATACCAAACATCCAGCTTGAAGTATCGTAATTGAGCACCGTGTACGGGACGCTTTGATCAAGGTTCGCCTTAGGCTAGCCTTCAGGGTCTGGATGCGCTTGCATAGCTCCTCAAGCTTCCTAAATAGCTACCCAGCGGTGGTATGGAGTGCCACTGCGGCGGAAGGTCAGTTCCGCTTAGATTACTCGGTATTTCTTTAATGACGCGCCCCCTCGGCCCCTGGCCCTTACCTAAGCTGCCCTAAAAATGTGGGAGTGTCAGGTGAGGGGTATCCCACATCCAGCTCCTCGGCGCCCACGCAAGTGCTTAGGCGAATCTCTTTTCCGCCTGTCCTGCTCACTTCTCACGCCGACCCCCTTTGAACACCGGAAGATAAGTGTCGCTCGCCTGAAGATAGCCAACGCTCTCTCGCGGCCCTGAGATTCCCTTCTGTATTGCTTCTCGACCCACCCTTGCCTGCAACATGAGTAACCGCAGTGCTGGTGCTCATGCTCGGGTCTCTGCTGCCTGTAGTGCCTGTCGCAATCGACGCACAAAGGTGGGTTAACCGTGGCTGCCAGATTGTTGCTTTGCTCATTGGGGCTGACGGGTATCGTGATCCAGTGCACTACGGATGCTGGTCAAACGTCCTGCAACTACTGTCGGAGCAAGGGCCATGAGTGCACCTTTCAGAGGTCTGACGAGAGGAAGAGGTAGATACCCCCCAATTTGCTCCAGCCATGTGGATGGTGCCCCTGACGGTTGGAGGCCCAAATCCAAGGTGTATCTGAACTCGCTGCTTGAAAACATCGAATCCCTTGAGCACCGGATACGAGAAGCCGGTTTGGAACCTCCTCAGCTTCCTCAAAAGGTCACTCGAACGCAGCCATCTCTGCAATACGCACGCCCCACGCATTCTTCATCAGAAGCACCACCCTTGGAGGCAGCAACCTCGGAAAATCATTCTGACACTGCGCGCTCGCCAAATGCATGGCCGTTAATCTTTCCAGACAACCATGCTCACGAGTCACCTGCATCAGCAGACGCAGTGTTGATATCGCATAGGTCACCGGGCAGCACAAGTGGGCTTAACCTCTCCAAACCTAACAATACGGTTCGTCCACGAAGTGCTTCCAATCCTCCGAGGTTAAGCAATAGGAAGAGCACAGTATGGAATCTGATCTATGGAAACGACCGACTTATCTACGACAAGAGAACAGGTCGCGTCAGCTATCTCAGCGCATCCACTTCCTACAAGATCTTTATCAAGGACCACGCTGCCCTCGAGTCCACGCATTTAGACAAGCAGTCCTACCGCATCCTCGCCGATATTCCCGCAGACCTGGAGAGTTATCTGATGGATCTTTTTTGGAACCAATACAATAACACGCTGCGCGTTGTGGACCAAGTTAAGTTCAAAGGCGACCAGAGCAGTGGGGGTACCACATACTATTCAGGACTGCTTCACCTCGTATGCTTGGCTATGGGTTTTCACTACGCGGACAAGACCCGGCCTGGAATGCAACAAATCACAGCCGAGGACAAGCAGAGTGTCTTCTGGCGCGAAGCGAAATACATGTTGGATCGCGAGCTCAACGATCCTGGAGGGCTCACGACTATCCAGGCCATGTTGATCTTGAGCGACCTCGAATGTGCGTGTGGTCGGGACGACTCGGCCGCTTTGTACATCACCATCTCATGTCACCTCGCCTTCCAATTCGGGCTCAACATAGATTGTTCAAGCCTGAATTTGCCCGAGTCGAAAACGAAGTTTCGGAAGGATGTATTACGTTCGTGCATAATATACGACCAGGCCTGGGCTTTGCACCTGGGAAGACCAACCAATATCAAACTCGCTGACGTGGCGAGCCCTTGCTTAAACACCCGCAGCTCGAATTCCGGCGAGTCTGCACTTCGTCCACCACATGCTATTGCCAGTGAGTCCACTTCGTCAGAAGACTTCCTCATCGAACAGATACTCGATGCCTTACTGGAACTTTCGGAGCTCAGTTCTAAAATTCAGGGACTGGCACAACCAATGCTCAGTCCTGACGCGGTCGGAGATGAGGGCAGGTTGGTCGACGTTGCCATGTTGGACAACAAATTGAAATCTTGGTACAGCTCGCTGCCTCCACGGCTGACCTGGACTCCGGAAAATGTCCAAGACGCACCACGGGCGTTCTTCTTGATTCAGTAAGTCATCCTGGTTTGGAAATCTCCCTTCGCTGTCCGCCCCTGGGTCCACGCAGCCAATGTTACTCTGTCCACGTCTAACACTTCGTACAGTCAACAGTACCACGTGTCTCAACTCGTCCTCTATGGTCCTTACGGGAGGTACGAGGACGCCGTAGGAGTAGAGCCTGCCAAGTCACCTGGCGCCGCAGAGAAATCCTCCGAGACCAGCGAATCCAATTGGATGCGCGACATGGCCCGATCCATTACGATGAAGGCCGCGATGAACATCGTCCGTGGCTTCACGAGCTACCGTCAAAAATTCGGCACGTGCCAAACAAACGTGTTCGCTCTTCAACAAGCCGGCACTGCGTTCTTGGCTCTGATGTGCAGTACCAAAGCCAGCACCGAGAGGGAGAAGCGGATAATGGGCTTACAGCATCTGTACTGGCTGATGGAGCAGCTGCGAGAAATGTCTCACATTTGCTACCCGGCGCAGATAATGTGCCGTGTCATCAAGCACGAGATGGAACAACTTGGACTCGACTTTGCAGAGCTGCCAGCACCACCATATACTCAAGGGTATAACGCAACCGCGTTGTCGACGACTGCTGATCGAGGCACAAAATCTCCACCATCCTCATCCTTTGACGCAGGCCCTACGAGGAAACGACCTCGTCTCTCCACGGGACAAGATGATCCCGCCGCCACCATTACAGTACTCCCTCACTCTAGTCTGACCCAGAACATGCCCTCCCCCAGCAATCCATCACTGAATCAGTTTCGTGACATTGGGCAGAAACCTACATCTCCGTCCTCGCTCAACGTCCTTGACGGTCGACCTTCTGGAACGTCTCCTGGTGACCGATTTGGGTCGATGATGAACATAGCAGATCCAGTTCTGGACCTTGGCACGACAGTCCCAAATTTACCGCCGGACTACTCACAAACGCCGCCGCTGTTCGATTTTCAAGGCCACAACATGATTGGCAACGATTTCCTTGACTTATTTCTTCCAAATTCGCGTTTCCTCGATGCACTCGACCCTCATTCGAAGCTTCTTCCAGGCGTAAGACACTTTGGATAGCTGCAAGGCTCTCTGAGGAATTTGAAGACACGGGACTATTGTAATGGAGTCACTAAGAACATAAGTCTCAAAACGTTGGCCTGCTCTGCTACTTTTCAGTCTCGAATGTTCCACGTTCTTTTTTTCGGTGTTGAATTTTCCACCTCTTCTGCATGCGTGGTTTCCTCAATGTTCTTCCGCTCCCCCAACTGCGTGCCCAGAGCCTGCGCAGCAGCGGTCTCCACCCCCACACACACATACCCTTCAAACTTTCGAGCCGGCAATCTCGCCTCGATCATCTCATGGATTTCCTCCAGAGTTCGATCTTTGGTCTCCGGTAAGAAGAGCCACGTCAACATGGCACAGACCATATTCGACCCGAACCAGATGTAGCCATACTTTGGACCCCAGTCGAAACTGGCAGGATTAATGAAATAAGGCGCCGAGAATGTCCCCGCCCAGTTTCCTAGGAAGTTGATCGCCGCAGCAGGGCCGAAGGTGAATGCTCGAAGCTGGTTGTTGGCGTATTCGCCGCCTAATAGCCAGGCGTAGGCGCTAGGAACGAAATGGGTTAATTCGAAAGTGAAAGGCTGTAAAGGGCAAAACAACTTACAGTAAGTGTGTGACAGCCACTTCTTCGAACAAAGAGTAGGCTGAGTAGTACACCAATCAAGCCGACCGCCGCGACCAAGATTCTGTAAGCCAGGGGATTGTCAACGCCGGAAAACTCCAAGAAGTAGACCGTGTAGATGTTAATACAGCTCGGTCTGTTGAGATAGACTTGTTAGCGAAGTACTTATAGCTGTAGGTAAAATGTCAACACAGGGCGAGACAAACCCGTTAGCTGCATGGAAAGACACAACAGATATCGAGAGGAGAGTACGTCAGAGGTTAGTGCCACGCCATATCTCCCGGAACAATGCGTTCTTGCTATGCTGAATCTGTTCTCTCGTAGACTGGCGGATTTCGTTCAACTCGGTCTGGAGTTCAAGCTCACTGATCTTGTGATTTCGCAACCTGCGCAGCGCGGCTTCTGCCTCGCGCTCTCTGTTCATGACCACTAGCCAGCGGGGTGATTCCGGAGCAACGAAGAAGAGCAGTATAGCTTGAATTGTGGGGACGACGAAGAAGATTGCCAGCGGAATCTTATATGCACGCCGGCTGAGCATCGTTCGCGTGCCGTAGTCGACCGCATACCCAACGATCCCGCCCATCGATAAGAGAATTTGGTACGATGCCAGAGCGATGCCGCGGAGATTTGCAGGGGCCGTCTCGTGGGCGTAGAGTGGCGCGAAGGTGATTAGCCAGCCGATGGAAAAGCCTTTATTAGGTGAGTAAGGGTGGTCTCTCATTGCTCGAAACTGGGAACATGGCTTACCCATCAGAAACCGAGCAAAATATAAGACCTCTTTGCTCGTCGTGCCGATTTGGATGGCTGCGGCTGCATAGATGAGAAGTATGGCTGCCCATGGGCCAGGTTTGCGCCCGAACCTGCTGCTAAAAGGGCCGACAAGGAGGGGAGATACAAAGGTTGCGACCGTCATAATGGACGAGATGAGTTGCTGAACGACGTGCTACAAAAACAACGCCTAGCTGACTGCCTCAAACGCCGAATGTGTTTGCACGGACATCAATGTTCCATCTTTTCAAGTGCGGGTCGTAGTAGCCAAAGACTTCGAGGAAGCCGGGCGTTCTACTGCTCGTCAGTCGTTTCCTCCTCTGTACCGGTCGCGGGTCTTACGACAGAAAGCCGCCCACCAGTGCGTAGTCGAGTCCTTCAATGGGAGCGTCAGCTTGTCAACGTGGGTTCCCGCGGGTTTGCAAGCTTTACCGTATTGGAACGACGACAGCATAGCCACAGTGCATATAAAGATGTATTTCCCGTGAGACCAAAAGTCAAGCTTCAGAATGTTTGCAGACACTGTCGTGGTCACCATTGTTATTCCTCCTGTTGCGATACTCAAGCTTAATCGTCCAGAAAGGGATTCGCAGATGCTTCTTCAACACCGTAAAGTAATATATGGATTACTTGTCCCAAGCTCTTATATTATACTATGGGGTCTCCATGTTTCTTCCCCGGGTGCGACTGAAGCCAATAGAGGTTGTTGGAGGTGCAGCCTGGGGTTGAATTGTGGGTGAACTGAAGTCGACCACGGAGTCGCTAAACGAGATCAGTTTCAGTAAACTTTCTGACATTTTCCATCTTCAGAATTCTCAGACTTCGTAGACTGTCGAAATCTTGCCAGAACTGAGATAGTCTCTCTTGCAGAAAATTTATGTGCTTTCCAGCATAAAAAGGGGACGAGGTCATCGTGAATTCAAGATCGCATAACTTCGAACATAACGAAAAAGTCCGTTTCGGCGCCCGGAGTTTCTGACAAAATCTGACAAAACCCTGGGCGCGGTCGACTGGCCGGACCAACATAACATTCAAGCCCGTGCACAGCGTGACGTTTATATGGAAGTTCTGTGGAGATGATCAAGATGCTGTACCACTTCGCGGCTGTGAAACAACGGTTTGCAAAAGAACTTTTGCACGGAGGTTAATTGAAAAGGTATCCCCATTTGCGAGAAAATGACGGCTCCAGTCGCCACGAGTGTGGATCCCACGTCGCCCGTCGCAACTCGGCACAAGAGTCCTCGGAGGATGTCTCCAGGGTATCACCTGGCGATGACAGCAGGTCCAAGAATTCCCTCACCGGGGGTGCCGCACGACGCGAGACGGTGAGGACATGATGCTCATTGCTGTCAAAAGAATCGAGGATTTCGCTGGTACGTGAAACGGCTCTGGCATTCTGAGACAGAAGACAAGTGCCTAGCCGTACGATCAGTCTTCCAGCTAGTCTTGTTCAAGGATCGAGGGAATAGGCTGACTTACGCCTCACGTGTTGAGCCAGTCGATCTTGTATCCTACGTTCTCGTTTATCCCGCACCTCGGACCAGTTGTCCAGCCTGGCGTCCATCCTGGGACGGCCTCGTTTTCGTGGTTCCATCTTGAAGAGGATGATGTATGCGAGGTTAACTTCGGCGGTATCAATCAATAGTCAGATTTCTGATGAAATCTGGGGTGGACGTCCTTCAATCCTGCAAAGAACATAAGGGTTTGGATTTCTGAGAAATCCAGATGAATTCAGGCCAAATCCAATCATCAAGGGAAGGTTCTAGGGGTCATGGGGAGCCTGGGGTTGAGTAAGTATTACTTGGTAGCTCTTGGGGAGCCGAGGCTCCAAGACGGATCGGTAATAGTGACCAATGCCAGATATTGTAAGAAACTCTCCCTTGCCGATGTGAAGAGTGAGTGGAAGAGTATATGACAAAGTCGAACACAGCATTCGCGCAGCCCATCTATTGTCAGAGCCTCCGCAGTTGATTCATGGATTCCAATGCAAAGGCACGCGTCTCAACGCCTGGCAATGGTGAGATCGGCTCAATTTATGCCACGGTCTGCAATATCAAGCTGTTCATGAAAATTCACAAGTCCAGACTGACTCCTTTCCGCAAAAATGGCTGATTGTGCAGACGGCAACTACCAAGAACTACTCGTCAGGGGCAGCACAGGTCCTCTGTTTCCTCAAAATGCAGACCTCTGACGACTGCGTAATCTACCTCTACCACGTCTTATATCGATACTTCGTCATATATCACTACTGTTTGTCACCTCGATGAAGCCCGATATGCTAGAAATTAAGTTTTATCTCTCTGCCATCCCGGCGATACTGGAGAAATATGTCTCAAAGTCACTACAAGATGGCAAACTTCCAGGCGCCGCTTTCGTCGTCCGAAAGTAGGATGAAACAGATTTGTTTCAACATGCATAGATGGGCCGTCAGCAGCCGTGGAATTTGAAGATTTCGAAGGCACAGAGAACATTTAGACGAAGTTGGCTAGAAAAATTTGAAACAGCCTCGCCAAGGTCAGGCTGTGGTTAGCAGGATGTTCTTCTCTTGACCCATCGTGAAGCATTTTGGGTTGAGATTGTTCCGTGCTGACTCTCGCCGGAAAAGGAAAAAAAAAAAAAAAAAAAAAAAAACCTACTTGGTACGAGTACTGAGCAATCGCGTTTCATTTTTCGAAACGCCAGACCGCCGGCGAAGGAGCCAATGCAAGTAGCAACGGGTACTCTGGTTCTTTGCTGTGGATGACAAACCTTCCTTCATTGTCCTCCAGGTGTGTAAGCATTGCTTCTTCAGAAATCTTCAGTCTGGAATACTGATACTTGGTATCGCTGCAAGAAGATGATTCAGGAAGGTCGCGAGAGAGCGATGAGAGACGATCTCGCCGTCGGCCTGTGATGATCACTTTCTTACCCAGCGCATGGAAGCGGCGGGCGAAGCTTTCACCGATGCCACTCGTACCTCTGAAGATAAGGATGATTGAGAACGATGCCAGGGCCATGATATGAGGAGAATGCCTATAGCAGGATGGGAACTGTAGGTAAGGTGCTGGTGTTGGGACCAAGTGCAGCTTATCGACGCACAGTCCGAAAGAGCCTGTTTTATATTTGTGACCGCTTCATACCCTACTTTGAGCTTACCCGGCCTCCAGCCCTGGAGATCCTGATTAGCGAAATATGATCCTCACGGTTCGCGGCATGAGAACCGACGAAGACCTTGTAACATGCTCTTGAGCCAGAGCTTGATTTTTAAGCGATTCTGACAAAATCAGCGAGCCCGAGTGGATTGCCAATCCTACTTGCATAATATGTCTATGTTGCATAAGAAGTTGACTATTGAGCCTTTCAAACGTCTGTCAGAAATCAAGTACATGACAGCACATGCCAGGGGCGTAGTACACTTTTCTCAGATCCCACCAATACATAAATATGAGTGACAATGAGATGAAGTTGAGACAGAACTTCACAGAAATCGCTATTTGTAGACTCATATCACCATCAAGCCGATCTAGCTCCTAGGGCTTGATATATTGCTCGCTCTAATTCGTCGTACAGCTCCGATACCGCGCCATCTCCTGGAGGCAATATTTGAACAAACAGCCTCGCGGCGATTCCTGACTTGTGGTCGAGCCACTATGTCGTGAGATTGTTAATGAAACAAGAATGAGATCGTGGAAGATGGCTGAGATACGTACCCAACGACAATTAGCTATACCATACCACATCACACTCCCTGCGCGTCGCTTCCCTGGAATATCAACCCGATTTATGGCACCCACAAGGCCATAGTTTAAAGGCATATCCTTCGGAAACTCCGGAGGGAGTATCGCATGATATTCGCCAAAGAATTGATCTAGAACAAAGCTCGCATCGGGAAGCTGCCAACTCAGCAACTCGTGAACTGTGTCTGGCTTGAGAATATTCTGGCCGCCACTCAACAAGCCTCCGAGAAGCTTTGCATAGTCTGCAGCGGTGGAATAGAGACCAACGCCGCCACAATCCATGGGGGTTAGGTCAGGCTTGTAATTTGCACCCAACACAACAGATTCACAAGGCCGAGCGCAGAAACCAATACTCGCTCTTGCTGGCTCGATTTCGTGGTGCTCTGGCTATGTGAATCGTGGTCCTCGTCATGCCCAATGGCTTGAAGATGTTTGACTGCATGTATTCTTCCAAATATAACTGGTTCAGCCACTGCACAACGTGGCCGGCCCAATCAAAGCCGATACCGTAGAGCCAATCTTCACCGGATTGAAGTTTCAATGGTATCTTCAACGATTCAACGGAAAAGGAATTCGCATTGATCGTCGTACCGGTCGACTGGCGCCACTTGATGAGAGCTGGATCCCAGACGTCGTACCCGAAACCACTGGTACGGCTTAGGAGAGTGCTATTTACGTGGTATCAGCTTCGTCTTTGATCACTCGAGGGGGTTGAGGACTAACGTAGAGTCACAGGCTTCATCTGGGCCGTGAAGATTGGACTTCCATCCTCGTTGAAGCCCTGTAGAACAGCTAAGCCAGCAAGCCCGCACGATCTTAGCCAAATCATCGTCCAAACCCACAAGACCGCGTCAACCATTTGCATTGCGGCTACGGATGTAACAAGCTTCGTCATCGAAGCGATCAAACAGACTGTGTCTTGGGTGAAGGGCTCATGGGAGTCAAATGTGCAAAGTCAGCTCCAAAGCTGTAGGACTCTTGGTTTGCGGCCTCAGATGAACTGCTTGTTTCATGCTCTCATTTCGCATCTGGCTCCCCACACAACCCGAACCCTCTTTACCCAACTCCGTACAAAGTGAAAGGTATTATCGCTCACGTCGTCTAGTGCTGGCCCTCAAGATCCTTTTTCATGACACATGGAAGCCGGCATACCCGTTGGCAGGAGAGGAAGCAAGCAATTTCTCCCTGTACGATGGCATCCCAGCCATGAACATCAGCGGCTCTCTCGCCTTGCCTGGGATATTTGCTCCGAAGAACCACCCGTCTGCCTTTGCAAACAAGGTGCTGTTGCCAATGGAAAGGACTTCCTCTCTCCATGCCTTCTCTGATTCTCGAGTTGCTTCAATGACCGTCTGGTCATCACGCCTCATGTGGCGCAAGACGTCCACCAACCAATTGACCTGAAGCTCAATCAGGGTTGGAGCATTGGCCAGGCCAGATGGCGACTGCGGACCATAGATGTAGAAGCAGTTGGGGTACCCAGAGCTGGCGATGCCGAGGTTGGTCCAGATGCCCTGTTGCCATCGATCCTTGATGGTCAAGGTCTTGTCCGTCCCGCGATGGTCAATGTTAGTGATGGTTCCGGAACTGGAATTGAAGCCGGTTGCGAAGACCAGGATATCGAATTCATACTCCGTGCCGTCGCCGAGTCTGACTCCCTTTTCCGTGATCTCCTGGATCGGATTGCTCCTCACATCGACAAGATCGACGTTGTCTTGGTTGAACACTTCGTAGAATGTCGTCTCCAAACAAGGCCTTCTGGTGCCGAATGGGTTCCACTGCTTCTCGGGAGCTAGCAGCTCGGCCTTTTTCGGATCCTTGACTCTGGCATGGACCTTCTTCCGCCAAAAATTGTAAGCTAGGTCGTTGGCCTCTTGGTCCAGCGCGATGTCTTTATAGTTGCCGACCCAAAATTCAAACCCACCCTTCTTCCACTTTTCTTCATAGAACGCCTCTCTCTCCTCGGCCGTGGCTTCTTTTGTCTCTTTGTCGGTCCATGTATAGAGAAATCCTGACCAGGTCTTGCGACTCGCGGTGAACGTGTCTTCTAAGTTGTCCTTGATTATGTTGTTGAATTCTTTATCATAGGGCACCTGGTCCATGGGTAATGCTGTGTTGGGAGTTCGTTGAAAGACTGTCATGTGGTCCACCTGAGGACCAAGCTCTTGGATAACCTGTACGCCAGAGGCACCTGTGCCAATGACACCCATCCTCTTGCCTTTGACGTCCAGGCCGTTCTGGGGCCAGAAGGAAGTGTGGCATGAAAAGCCTCTATAGTTCTCCACACCTTTGAAATCAGGCATCCACGCCTGTGCGTTGAGGCCGGTGCAGTAGACCAGGAACCGAGCGGTGGCTATCCCAGTGGTGACATTGTTGATGGTGTCGGTGAAACTGACGCGCCAGAGTCTGAGCTCGGCATCCCAGTGAGCTTCACGGACCTCGGCGTTGTAGGTCGTGTCCTTGCTGATGTCCCAGGTCTTGTCGAGATGGTTGAAGTAGGCCTTCAGTTCCTTCTGGCCAGGGTACCGCTCTGACCAGTTCCACTGGTCCCACACGTCGTCGGAGGTGAACTGGTAGATTGGGACATTTGAATCAACGCGGGCCCCTGGGTAGCAGTTCCAGTGCCAGGCTCCACCGAGCCCGTTGCCACGTTCAAAGATGTGGCAGTTGAACTTGAATTTCCTCAAGTTCTGCAAGGTGTATATGCCACCGAAACCACCGCCGACGATGATCACGTCGTAATGGAGGGGCTCAGCAATTGAACCCATACTGACGATCTGGGTGTTTGAAGGGAGGTAAAGGGGAACGCCTCTCAGAACTCAAAACGGAGGTATCTGGTGCAAGGCAGTTGCAAGATTGATCGAATTAGACCGTCACTTACATCAAGATAAATGGCCGACCTGGAAGATAATCACATCTATAATATAGACAGATGCACAAGCTTGCCAGAGCATTCAATCCGTAAAAGCAAGCGTTTGCATGTGAAGCTCACCTTGACCCATCGGCACTGTTTGGCTATAGGCCGACAAAACAATCGGCTTGAGATATCCCCTGCGAAGGGACCGTATTGCAGATGCGCGGATCATCGACCCAGGTGCGGATACTTACCTGGACAACCCATGCAGAAGCCGAAGTACTTGGGTAATCTCAAGGAACACAGCCAGCTCTGTAGGGTGCTGGGTCTCATTCTCCGGGGGCACCGCCGTTGCGAAGGCTGTATGGCAAGAGGAGGAGACCTTGGTGTAATGGCCAAGGTTCCAGCCTAACATTTGGGGCCTCAGATCAATCTTATCGGCAGAAGTCGGGCACTTCTATGCCGAACCTTCGGAGACACCCTTGAAAATATTGGCGGGGACGTTTTGTGCAGAAGTTGTGTCCTTGCTCTGAATATCGGCTACTATGAGAACTCGCAGGTTTCGAGTGTGACCGCCAACAGCGGATCGGAGAGTTGCTGGCATTGCAGCTTGGGTTGTCCTGGTACTAATGGACTGCTCTCTGACTGCGCGCTCTCTCTGGTCCGTCGAGAAAGACCAATTCTATGAGGTTGATCCAGGATGTAAGATACTGTTCATTACATGATACAGCAAGTACAAGCGCACGATATCTATCAACCATTCTCTGTAACCTCTTGCACACCTGTCAACCATTCGTTCAAGCTTCAACTCATCTGATTGATCCTCACTTCAACACGAAGCCTGGATAACCCTGCTTCCTGATATCTCCACATGTCTTCCGATATTGCGGCATCCCCTGCATGTAGATGTAGCACTCCCTCGCCTTTCCGGGAATGTTGGCACCAAACCACCAACTCTTTGCGTATTTGAATAGTCCTTTCTCTCCATTTGCAATGATTTGCTCCCTCCACTCCTCTTCAGCATCCCTGGTGCATTCGATCGTCGTGATGTGGTCTCGGCGTAGGTCCCGAAGCATGTCCGTGAGCCAGTTGCCCTGGTACTCGATACAGTTAGGTGCAATCGAGAATGGAGCGGGCGACTGTGGTCCAAAGACGAAGAAGAAGTTGGGGAATCCGTTACTACACATGCCCATATAGGTGTGGCAGCCCTTCTTCCACTTTTCGGCCAGTGTGAAAGAAGGATCGGTGCCGCGGATGTCGACATGAGTCAGGCCGCCCGTGATGGTATCAAAGCCTGTGGCCAGGATAATGACATCGAATTCGAGTTCATCTCCATTTGCTAATCGGATACCCTTCTTTGTGAACGACTCAATCGGAGTTTCGTTGATGTCGACGAGGTCAACGTGAGAAAGGTTGAAGATATCATAGTAAGTCGTGTAAAGGGAAATGCGCTTGGTACCAAATGGATTGGGTGGCACTTCCGGACACAACTTGTCTCTCTTCCATTCGTCTTTGATCAACGGCGCCGTCTTCTTTCGCCAGAACTTGTAGGCAGCGTCAGAAGCCTCAAAGATGACGGACGTATCCTTATAGTTGCCGACCCAAAAGTTGAAGCCGCCTTTGTTCCATAGTTCTTCATATAGCGCCTCGCGTTCTTCCGGTGTGACGTCGAAAGTATTCTTCTCATTCCAGGAAATCAAGAAGCCTGCCCATGTCGTCTTGGCCATCTCCATGATGTCTGGGAGATCTTTTTTTATCTTGATGTTGTCCTCATGTCGTAGCGGCGCTTGGTCCATGGGCAGTGCAATGTTCGGGGTTCGTTGGAACACCGTGAGATGCGATGCGATAGGCCCTATTTCCTGAGTTACTTGAACTCCAGTGGCGCCAGTGCCGAGAATAGCACATCTCTTTCCCTTGAGATCGACGCCTTCGTGTGGCCATCTGGAGGTATGGTATATCGTTCCCTCGAAGTCGTCGACTCCTTGATAAGGAGGCTTATATGGCACCGATGCAAGACCTGCACAGAAAAGCACCATGCGAGTCTTGACGATCGTGGTGGTGTTGTCTTGCTCATTCGAAATCTCGCACGTCCACATCTTTTCGTCGGCATTCCAATGTGTGCTTACCACACGGCAGTGAAAGCTAGCATCCGCGTACAGATTCCAAAGCTTGCCGATGTGGCGGAAGTATGCGTCGAGCTCGTCGCGCTTGGGGTAGGCTTCAGACCATTCCCACTGATCCCACGTCTCTTCTGATGAAAATTGATAGGTTGGGACAATGGAGTCGACGCGAGCTCCAGGGTAACAATTCCAGTGCCATGTGCCTCCAAATTCACTTCCTGCTTCGTAAAGGTGGACGTTGAAGCCGAACTTGCGCAGCTTGTTCAGTAGGTACATACCCCCAAACCCGCCGCCAACGATCAGCACCTCCCATTGTTTGTCCGCGCCCATGGAACCCATTTTGATTCAGACGATGTTGGAAGAAAGGTCGACGTGAAGTTTCAGACTTCGATTTACATGCCGAGGAGTCCTGAAGAGAAAATAACGGCGCCATGATTGATATGCTGGTGATTGTATTCGAGATCTAAACCTTCCTGCCGAACTCCAGCCGGAGATGGTTAGGCAATGAGCAGTCGGTCAGTTCAATGTGTCGCCTACATGATCAGTGAACCGACGAGAGTCGAACTAAGAATGCTCGAGTTAGGCAAGGCTCCAACTCGCCAAAGCCACACCCGATGAGGATCGGAATGGTGGCATGACACACGTGCAGGGTAAGTCCGGAGTAATGTGGAAGGATTTCATTTTCCGCTGTTCCTCCACAGCCAAGAAGTTTGGGAACTTCAAGTTCGTCCGAGCGGTGGACGAGACTCTGCCGATCCTTTCACATCATTCTGTGGTGGGTAGAAAGAAGGAACATCCCAACAGCAGAGCGATAGTTCTCAGATCAAAGGTGCAGTCTTTGCAAATAGCCACGTGCACAATTCTTCAGCCCGGCCGAGCTAATGAGGAGCATAGTCTGAAGCATTAGCAGGAGAATGTCTATCACCACGATGACTAGGCCGAACATCAAAATTATAGAGCGTGGAGTGGGCATTTATCAATGGTGAAGAAGAGTAAAGCAAGAGACTTAGATTTGGAAATCCATCCTGAGCCTCGTGTGCATATCTGGCCACGGCAAGTCTATCATTTTTCTCCTATGTTGGCTTCAGGCAGGAATGCTGCCACTTCTTCAAGAGTGGTTCTCTTGATCTGGGGGCATTCTTCAGGATTTTGCAACGTCCAGATCCTTTTCAATGTAAACAGATGGACAAAGTAGATGAGGTAAGTCCAATAGTTCTGAATGTTGCCTTCTCTTTCGGCCTTGAGAGCGATCTCCTCGAGCTCTGCCACCGATCCTTTACAGACCAAGCCGACCTTGACACCGTGCACTTTCTCGTAAGCGGCGGCGATCTGTCTCGGACTCATCTGTCCACTGCGGAACGTGAAGATTCCTCCTTCGCCTTGCTTCACGCTCTCTTGTCCCAAAGTCTCAAAGGTGAACTCTGCCGCGTCGCGCATGCTGGTCCAGTCATACATTTGGTCGGGCTCGCCCCAGTATTCGATATTCTTCCCTGATCCATCGCCTTTGTCCAGAACGGGGAAAACAAGTGGTGAATAGGTGTACTCGGCAAACGATCCAGTGAGGAAGTACACTGGCTTGATGGAGCTGGTCATCTCAACGTGTCGCTTGAACGCAATGTCAGGATCGTAGTGTGCCAGGTCTCCGAAGCGCAGCCGAGTCCAGTCATAGTTCCAGGTCGATGCCACGAAAACCTTGATGCCAGCATCTTCGGCATGTCGCAGTAGACATAACTGGGTCTCGAGGGTGATTTTCGCAAGAGGTCTCAGTGCGCATATCACTGCATCCACGCCATGACATGCTCGTCGCAATCCCGCAGCGTCCTCATAGGACTCAATTTCAACGAATGACTCAAGTTTGTTTCGAAGGTCCTGTGGGAGGCTTTTTGGATTTCGTCCAACTCCACGAACTTGATGATTGCGTGCCAAAGCAGATCTTATAAGATGAGGACCGAAACTTCCGGTCACGCCTGCGATCAGGACCAACATGGCTGGAGCGAGTGATTCCAAGAAGGAACGACGGATGAGAGGAATTGGTTGGGATATAGGGGAAATTACCAGTAAAGCCTGACATTAGGTAGGTACTTAGCAAGAAGTATTCTGTGCGTTCGATAGAGGCAAGGCACGTTGTTAGACTAGCTGCCTGTAGATATATCGTCCCTGTGTACCAAGGAGTCCATTAGCCGATTCGGAGACAGACATGCCGACTAGCTCTATACGAAAGACTACCGTCTCCAATTGGACGAACTCTTACAGCCTATGCACTTGGTTAGGAGGAAGCAAAAGTTGTTCAAAACCGTGTTTGCAACAGCCAGGTTTAATTTACACATACATCTTATACTGCAAATGTGGGCCTTTCGTGGTCTGCCCCTGAGCCCGACTTTCTTGAAGGGTGAGATCCCAGAGAAGATGCCGACGGTATGCCTTGGAAGGCTTCGGTGCCAGCGAGGGACTCTGCCAAGTTATCGACCCCGGGCGGTAGAAGATGATTCGCAACAGTGCAGATGTCCTCCGCTACTCGATAGTACTCGGCCATGCTCTTGAGCATGCTCATTAGTGTTCGAACATGCCGGAGTATCTCAGCCGCGCCTGAAGTGCTCTCATGATCGGACAGATTCGCGAGGAGGGTGGTCAACGCGACACACGTCGACTGGGGGATGAATACACTGGCTGAGCGCACTCCAAGCTTCTTGCAGCACTCGTCCATGATTTGGACGATGCTGACGGCATTTTCCAAGCAGATTCTTTGTGACAATGCCTCGAAATGTAAGGTGGGTCCGACTTGGGAGACGCCCATCAAGCCCTGGTATACTTGAGATTTGGTGGTGGAAACGAAGGAGCAGTGCAAGTGGATGACCGTGCTGTGAAACAGCTGGCTATTTTGCACTCCATTAGCTAAACTCTGACACATACACCGGGTGGGCAACTCACTGCATGAAGAAGAAAATGCCCGAAGAGGTCGAGAAATTCTCAGTGTTCCACCTCAGAGGAGGAGGGAGCTGCCTCTGCCAGGTATTGAGTTCGCTGTGCAGTGAAGCAGCTGCCATAAGCTTGGCGGCATCCTGGTCGCGAGTTGCTGTGGTCACCACCTGAGCGACATGACCGACCACTTTGACTGCCAATTCCATCAGCCTCAGGAGAGCATCCCATGCTGCTGTGTCTGCTGAACTTTCGAGCGTCTGCTCTGGGCTTCCGGGGGCGGATCCGGGTCTCGGAGAATACACAGGATGTAGGCCAGTCAAAGCCAGGTGGGAAGTCCTGATTACAGTAGGATGTCCCGAGAATATTGCCCAGATCCTGTCGTAGAACACGCATGCCCGTAAGAGACGGTATCGTAGTTCAATTTCTGAGCGCGGCAAATTTGACTTTGTATGATCCATCGTCAAGCCTAATTCGAAGGCGAAGCGACAAGCAAGGCCTGACGCCGAATTAGCAGTGCTTCTTTATTAGCGGAGGCAAGATATCAGAGAGAACATACTGGCATACATCCAACCTTGCCGGTCCCTGCCGACTGCGTATTCAAGGTCGCCCAGGATGAGCAGTCCTTGTATCGTGGTCAAGCCCCGCAAGTTCTCGAGCTCCGTCTCGACAAAATGCCTGGCATTAATCTGCAACGAACTGTGTCTATCGCCCCGGTCTAGTGCTTTGATGTCTGGTCGGGATTTATCAGCAAACCTGAAGCCTATCGCGAGGCAACAGATGTGCAAGAACCCTGAATAATGAAGTTTGTCACTATCCTTGTCCCGTTCGAAAGCGGTCTGGTCGACCAGTTGCATGGTACTGTTGTAGTAAGTCCAGAAACAGGACATTAGATGGTCGTGGGTTTTTAGATCGAGCTCGTTGATCATGTGGTGTAGTCGTTGTCTCAGGTGCCATGAGCCTTGAGGTATTCGTTGGAAGCCAGTAAGTTGGTCTGCGTAAAGTTGATAGCTCGTAGTGGGAGTCCAATGGCGCAGCTGGCCCGTGGCAGAATCATATGTCAGTGGCGGTACGTCGAACAAAAGTGAATGCATTTCGTCGGCTGTTGTGCGAAGAGTTTCGACACGACTGTCGAATACTGGAGGTGGAGCAACCGCATCGCTCGCGCAGGTATTGTTTGAAGCTGACATGTGTCTCTGTAACTCGTTCTCAAGCGGAGCTTCTTCAACAAGACCATAATCCTGAGACGTCAATTGTGCCACATCGAAGCTGTAGTCTGGACTCTTCTCAGGCATAGATCTGAAAACCTGTTGAGCTGCTTCCTCCACTGGTTGCGTGCTCTGGGGCTGTAGCTGTGCTTGCTGTGGCTGCATCAGTTGACGAGGTTGAGGTTGGGGACCGGGGAACCGAGGCTGTGGGAGTACGTCGCCGTCAATCTCCTTCAAGTATTTTTCCAGGAGCTCCATATGCTCGAGGAGGGTGCGGATGAAAACCCTTGATCTTGGCCTACCCGCAATCAGTGTGCTGCTGACCTCTGGTGCATCTACTCGCGCAGTGCGCGCGAGAGTGCCCATGGCTGTACCACTAGCATACCTTTTTCGCTCATCATCGTTTTTGAAGACACATTCCAGTCCATTGTCTTGACAGTAGTTGCACACTTTGTTGCCCGCTGTTGTAACGCACTGCGCAAATGAGACCTTGTGTTACAACACCTTGGGCGTCTGAACAAACCTTGATCCGCTTTTGTCGGCAACCCGTGCAGGCGACGGATGCTCGAGTGCGTCCGGGAGCTTGATGGGTAGTCTCTCCTTTCGCAGATGCCATGGTGGCTACAGCAAAACTGAGCTGAATCTTTCCTTGGACGTTGAAGTCTTTGGATGCTGCAATTTCTTGGGGTTCCTCCCCCACGACCGCGGGGTACTCGTACTGTAGGGACTCCAGCTAGCTAGTGTTAGTTAGCAAGCTGTCATCGGGCTTACGCCTAGACCGCGCGTCTAGATGGGGATTAGTAGTCCCCAGTTCCCCACTGTTCGGGGAATGATAGCCGGAGAGCACGAGCACCCTAGCTTTTCTTTCTCACAAACTCGAAAAAGTCAAGGACAAGCCATGATTCCTGTGCTTCGGTCAGGTGTCTTGCTATCGAAACTAGTAGGTACCTATCTCTACCGCGTGACGCAAGATGAGCATTCACACTGGCTTGTGGGGAAAGAGGCTTCACGAGCTTAGCCATCCCATTGCACGAAAGACGTGGAGAGGAAGGATGAGACTTGAGACCACGGCGCAGTTTGGGAAGTTCGAGAGACATCACTACCGCACGGAGAGACCTGCTCAGCTGCCTGATCCAAAATGCCAATGCTACGACAAGAAAGCTTCGCCATGGAGCCCCCAGAGCTTGCCTTTCCAAAATGCTCCGAGTTGAACGGACAAGCACAAAAGTTTAGAAAAGGTCATAGCTTCCACCAAATGCGAGCAATCGCATTAGACCTGGACAGCCTCACTTATATGATGTAGCCCATGCCAGTATCAGGTACCTTGAAATCACATTGTCTATCATATCGGCTCATGACAGGCTCTCGGCTACTGAAAAAGAGCTCAGCAATGGTCGAGACTGCGGAACAAACGCGGTTGGAGAAATTCCACAGTTCCGCCCGATTTACCTTTCTATCTACGGCAGTAAACAATGCTGGAATTTACTGTTTGCAGATGGCACTCGTCCAGAACTGACTCGGATATGTACCTCGGGACTGTCAAAGATCATGAATAAATAGCCAGGCATTCGCCCTTGACATAGCGTTGATGTAGTTCCTCGATCGCGTGAGCAGTATCACTGAGAGGCACGAATTATTCTTGCGTCTAACACCATCCTTCTTGTGTTTCATTCAAAATGACTGTCTGGGATCCAGATTCCAACAGTTTACCAAAGCTAGAAGAATTGCCAGCCATCGAGGGCGCTCCCCATTATGCAGCTTGGTTCTGGGGCAAGGACGATGAGGCAAGCTCAACCTCGCAGCCAACTTGCATCCAGACTGCTAACAGCAATGTTCAGCTGGGTCGACTGAATCTCCTCACGCCAAAGAGAATCGCCAAAGCTGCGTCTCTGATCCAAACTGGCGAATCTGCGGGCTTGAAGTCAGTCAAATTCCATCGAAACCGTCTCACTCTTCTTTGGCTGATTTCCTCGTCATCAGTTTCCCCGCAGGGTTACCCTATCCTACATTTTTTGGACGTGAACCCTTCAAGCACACGCTCAAGCAAGTGAATCCAAGAGCTTATGACGATCTGTATTCCTTGAACACGCAAAGCAGTTCGCAGTGGGATGGATTTCGCCATGTATGAGACAGGCCGAACCTCGATCTCCCGGATCACTCTTTACTGACAATGATTCCAGGTTGGACATGATCTCGGCGGAGGCTATATCTGGTACAATCACGTATGGCTCCCTCTTCATTCACGAAACCTAAATCATGCCTGACTTGTGTTCAGACCACTCGAGAACAAATAACAAACTCAAGCAAAAATGGCATCCACGCCTGGTCCAAGAAAGGAATTGGTAAGCACAATATACCATTTCGAGCAGTCACCCTGCTGATGCAAGGTCCAGTTGGACGAGGCGTCTTGCTCGACTTCTACTCCTTCTCTGGACAGTCCTACCATCCTTTCGATCATCGACACATCTCAGCGCAGGAACTCAAAGCTTGTGCCAAAGCCCAAAATGTCACGTTCGAATACGGCGATGTCCTGATCGTCCGCACTGGTTGGTCTGATGCCTACAAGATGCTGGATCAAAAGGGGCGAGAAGAGCTCGGAGCAAAAGGCTATCTGGAGATCACCTTCGCAGGGCTGGACCGTTCGAGAGAAACGATAGAGATGCTACACGACAACTATTTCAGTGCTGTTGCCAGCGATGCTCCAGCTTTTGAATCCTGGCCTATGGACGACCCAGAGCACTTGCACCATTTCTTGCTCCCACTTTGGGGTGTTCCGATCGGTGAAATGTGGGATCTGGATCGACTCGCTGAGCTGTGTAAGAAACACAACAGATACACATTTTTCCTCACCAGCAGTCCGGCGAACGTTGAAGGTCAGTCATCTTCTGAGAGTCACATTATTCTGAACTGCAATCTTTCTGACAAAAACAACAGGAGGCGTTGGTAGCTCCCCGAATGCCATCGCCATATTTTGACCTGGCTCATAAACATCACACTTAGATACCGAAACGAGGGAGATTTGGATTGTGATAGAGAGGAAATCAGTGTAGCTAGACATTTCGTCACCCTTCCCTATCCTCACAGTGTTCTTCAACAATTGACTGTTCGTGATCGTCTCCTTTCGCGATAATCTTCTGGACCGTGACCGCAATCTCAGTTCCTTGCTGAGAGAGAGTGGCCAGATCTTCGTCGCCAAACAGTATCGCAATCTCTTCCAAGCTCTTCCCGCGGGTGTCAGGGTAGTAGAAATAGATGATGGCTGAGAAGATGACAGTCATGATGATGAAGATCAGGAAGAACCGCCATCCGATGTCGGCGATGGCCGTTGCCCCTGACTGCGCCCAGAGGATACTTGTCCACATGAACGTCGACGATTGTAGCGACATTCCCTTTGCGCGGAGATGAGTAGGGAAGAACTCTGAGCTGTAATAGTAGAAAGGCCCCTCGACCGTGCCAGAGTAGGTTGCCACGTAGAGGAACATCATTGCCACCGCAGCAATTTTGCCCGACGCATTGTTCACGTGAATGTAAGTCGACGTCAGCCCGGTATAGGCGGAGAGTATAATGGCAAGCATCATCATACCCATGGCCACGAGGGTAGGACGGCGGAACTTCTCGGTGTAGAACACGCAGCTGAAGGTGAATGGCAGGTTGGTCAGCTGCATCCCTGCCTGCAGAAGAAGCTGTTTCTCGGAGGAAAAGCCCAGGTGCGAGTAGAGGACGGTGGAGTAGATAGCAATAACGGAGGCGCCCGTGGCTTGAAGCGCGAAGGTGAGGAAGATGGCCATCAAGCTTCGTTTCCGGTACGACGGTCTCCGGAACATTTCGACCCATGAGGAAGACAAAGTCTTGTTGAGTTCCGTCTGAGTCTGCATCTGAGATATCTCGGCGTTGATAAAGAGTTCGTCGGCCTCGTTGTCGTTAGAGTGGAATTTGCGCACAATCTCGCGAGCCTCCGAGTCGCGTCCCTTCATCAGGAGAAAGCGAGGTGATTCGGGGAGCCACCAGAGTGCCACCAGTAGGGGAACGCATGGTACAATGCCAATTGCCAGTGGCCCGCGCCACGCAGTTCCTGATTTGGAGACATGTAAGAAGAAACCCACTCCTACGTAACCCGCAAGAGTCTGACCAAGGTCGACAGCCACTCCATGAAACTGGGTAAATGAACCGCGAACCTCAGGCGGCACCGTTTCCAGGATCCATAGTGGGACGGAGATGGACAACATGATTGCGCCCCAACCCGTCCAAAAGCGGAAGACGATGAACATGCCAATGTTGACCGAGCCAGCAGCTAGGGCAGCAGAGGCACAGACGATCAGTGCGCCTACCAGAATGACGATCTTCCGACCCCAGCGGTCCCCGACCCAGAAGCTGAAGAAGGATCCGAAGAAGCCACCAGCGAAGAATAGGGACGTGGTAGCACCGATGATGGCCGACTCATTCTTCTTGTCTGCTCCGTGGTGCTGGACATGTCGCTAAGCAAGGAAGTTGGTTCTAAGACCTTTGAGTCGGTAAGCTGGAGCGGATTCAAGATGCTGATCCTCATTGCCACATGTATCAGACTCGAATGGATGAAGCAGGTGGGCAATGTGGATCGAAATTATACCTGCAATGGGGGTGGAATTAGGAAACTCCCTTGATCTTCCTGCATCAACCATTTCAGCAAGAAAATAAAACGGCTCGCGAGTTCCGCCGCACCTGACCTCCATTATCAAGCAAAGACACGGCACGGTCTGGGGAAGGACACTCTGCTGCATCAGCTGGAGAATCAGGACTAGTAAGACCCTTGGAATCAAATGTGGTGAGAGGGATCTGCAAGGTCGAGGCGATAGACAAGGTGGAATTGTACGGTTAGAACGGCAATGCGGAAAGATCTGCATGTGTCCTATCCATGTGCCTACTACAGCTTGATCCAGAACCATGGCTCGATACTGAAGCAGAGTTGCAGTGTGTTGGGCTGGTCAGAGGCCCGACGGAACGAAGTTGCGGTTTGAGAGCGAAGGTTTTAACCGCCAGTTTCTAGCAAACGTTAAATTGAACCTTTGCTAGCAATAATCGATTAGTTAGGTGTTGAGGACATTCATGGAGCAGAACCCAATCACCACCAAGGCAATCGAAGGCTCCAAATTCTGAGATTTACTACAATCCACGAGGTTCAGGATGGGAAAGCAACTTCGATTCGATGGTTGAGTTTCCATTATCACTGGCGGGGCTAGTGGTATTGGCCGTGCCCATGCCTTGTTGCTTGCATCACGGGGCGCTTTGGTCGTTGTTAACGATCTGCCAGACAAGGTTGAACAGACCCAAGCTGTTGTAAATGAGATCAAGCAGGCTGGCGGACACGCCGCTGTTGTGACAGGAAGAGTCGGTGCCGATGAAGACGCACGTGAACTTGTCGCACGGACAATCGAAATGTTCAACCGCATCGATATTGTCATCAATAACGCCAGGATCTCGGGTGGAGGAAACCCAGCTGACACACTCGTTCAAAAAAAGCCCGGAGATGGGTTCGAGCGTTTTTCCAGCGTCAATGTCCGCGGACCTCTGCAGCTAAACCGTGCCGCTTGGGCCGCACATGGTGAAGCAAGGGTACGGCCGGATCCTGTTGACGAGCTCTGCTAATGGGATTGGATGGATGCGCGGTCTTCATGGGTACGAGGCAGACTATGCCAGTGCCAAAGCGGCTGTGATCACGATGGGCATACAGACCCGCCGGAGCTGGTGGCGAACATGGTATAACTTGCAACACATTGATGCCGTGGGCTTATACGCGCATGGTCGAGGAGACCCTCGAGGGCTCAGAGCTGGGAACCTGGATGCAGCAGAATCTCCGCGCTGAGCAAGTCGCTGTAGGCGTTCTTCCTGTTCTGCACTAGGACTTTAGAGTGACTGGAGAAGTTTTTTCTGTGCAGGGTAGACGCGTCGCGGGATGTTTCACCCTGACCTGACACCAGAGGACGTGGCTGAGAACTGGGACAGCATTTTGGGGGAAACTGGGGACGGGGGACAGCTTCTGGATGTGTTCGAGCAAAGTCAATCGCGCGAAGAACGTCTGATTGAGGCCATGCTGGAGGAGGGTAAGATCCCGGAGCTCACCTGGTTGGCGCAACAGCCAGTTCAAGATTCCAATATGGTGTCGATGAAGCAATAGTAAAATGTAGAATGCCAGATACACGACGTGGAGGAAATTTGTTCATATGCCGCTAGTTCCAGGATGGAATAGGGTGCAAATCTAGGTGAGGGAAGAGTAAGCTTAATAGCCTAAATTGAGCACTGCTTGCTTTAATGACCGGTTGCAAAACTTACAAGCACAAGGAGCCCCGAGGGCCCCCGAAAATTAGGGCAGACATCACGTGCATGCTGGGCCGCTTAGGCGAGCGCCCACAAAGACTCGCCTGAGCGCGGGGGCTGCTTAGGCGGAGCAATGGCAGGTGTGCCGCCTAAACCTGGAAATCTAGGGCCGATGGGCGATCGCGTTTTCCGTTCTTCGGCACCGTACATTCTTCCGAATAATTATCTGAATGCTGGAATGACGAGCCGCGCAACAGTAGCGATGGTGTTCAACGCTATTGACATGAAGATCCTGGCCAGTGAAAGGTACAAGTACATTCCCCCTTGATCTTTCGATTCTCTGAACGGTCAGACTCTTGTGAAAGAAGCTGTCGAAGAACTACCAGAACCTGAATACGACACCTTTACGAAAAGACAGCCATGGCTCCTCTCCCGAACCTTCCAATGAACAATCCCAGATCAGATTCTGAAGCCGCTGCGCGGGATTGTGGCTGGGTGACTGTGAACGATCGAGGGTATTCAATACTGGAAAAGCCTCATGGTCTTCCTCGTCCCAAGCGCGTCATCGTAATCGGGGCCGGGGCGACTGGCATCTGCATGGCAAAATTCTCGGAGAGATTGGCAAATCTTGACTTACAGATATACGAGAAGAATGACGACGTCGCGGGAACATGGTGGGAGAACAAGTATCCTGGCTGCGGTTGCGATATTCCAGCTCATATCTACCAATTCAAGTGGGCTATGAATCCCAACTGGTCTCGCTATTACTCCTCGGCCGAGGAGATCCTTGATTACTTCAAAACCGTCGTCGACTCCCACGGGTTACAAAAATACATCAAGCTGCGACATAGGGTTGTCCATGCCAGTTGGAACTCCGAAACCGCAAAATGGGAAGTCCAAGTCCAAGGTCCTGACGGCAACATCTTTAAAGATGAAGGCGACTTTTTAGTCAATGCTTGTGGTCTATTAAACAATTGGAAATGGCCAGAAATTAAAGGGCTACATAGCTTCAAAGGCAAGCTCCTCCACTCCGCAGCTTGGGACGAGTCTACCGTTCTTGATGGGAAACGAGTAGCCGTCTTAGGCGCTGGTTCATCTGGCGTCCAAATTGTTGCGAATATCCAACCAATCGTCAAGCAGCTCTATACCTGGATACGGTCTCCCATTTGGATTAGCACAGGATTCGCGTCCAGATACGCCGGGCCGGATGGTCTAAATTTCAAGTACGGAGAGGATGTCAAGGAGAGATTCTCGTCCGACCCTACTAAACATCTTCGATATGTTAAAATGGTAGAGGCGGAGCTTGGACTACGATTTTACTTCAACTTTATCAATACGAAAGACGCTCATATGGCAGAAGACTTTTCACGCAAGGAGATGGAGAAAAAACTGTATAAACGGCCAGACCTGATTGAAAAGATTATCCCCACCGCGTATGGACCTGGATGCCGTCGCCCAACACCTGGAAATGGATACCTAGAAGCCCTTATGGAGCCAAACGTGATAACCTACACGAAAGACCTTCTGGAGGTGACCCCCACCGGCTTCGTTGATAGCGATAGGAACTATCATGAAGTCGATATTATTATCTGCGCCACAGGATTCGATACTTCCTACGTTCCACGATTTCCAGTCCTTGCAAATGGAAAAGATTTGCGAGAAGAATGGGTAACAGATCCGGTTTCATATTTATCAGTCATGATCCCAGACTTTCCAAACTACTTCGTCTCTCTGGGGCCATATAGTGCCACCAACGGTTCACTCATACCTGCGATTGAGCATGGGTGTGAGTATATGCTCAAGATTGTTGATAAATGCCAGATCGAGCATATACGATCGATTGCACCTAAGGCCGACGTTACCGCCGAATTCCGGGAACACTCGGATCTCTTCTTGAAGAGAACTGTATGGAACCAGAAATGTCGCAGTTGGTATAAGGGTGGCACCATCGACGGCCTTCCTCGTCTATATCCTTCGTCGAGAGCCCACTTTATGGAGACGATGCAACCACGCTACGAGGATTTTGAGATCAAATATGAGAATATGAATCGTTTTTACTTCTGGGGAAATGGATTCACGGTCCGAGAGCTAGATGGGAGAGATCCTACCTGGTATTTGGGCATTGTGGATGGGGAGGACCGACAACCAGATTACACAGAAGACGAAGAGGCGGTCAGGATTTCAGCAAAGCTCGAGGCATAGGATTCGCCATCTGGATTTGTGACAAGAATACTAAGTAGATCACTGGAGCCTAGGAGTTGATCTAGACATTTATCTATGATTTATCAGTTCTTGCGCAGTGACTGCACAATAAGCACAGTATCAACCCATGGCCGGGACTACAACATCTCCAAGTGGCTTTCACAACTCGTGTTGCCATTTTCCCTTCCACGTCGGAATGTCCTGGTGTATTACCTGGTGTATTACCTGACAGACTCTGGCGGGAGGCATTCCTTGACAATGACAGACTCCAACAGCGACAGCCCGGAAAACAAAGTGCGACAATGCCCCCCAAATGGAACGGTTCCGCGCCGTGGGAGCATGTCATCGCGTATGTGGGGAAGAGTTTCGGCTGTGCACGCTCGCGACCCCAAGTACGCGATTCTTGATTCGTTTCCACAAACACTCGGCTTGCGCGAAGTACTTTAGTTCACGACGACCTTTGTGCTGGCTTTTGACCGACAAGTGGCATTAGAACATTCTACCATCTTTTGAGTCCCATCTGTCCTCAATTTTGTCGAAAAGTTGGACTTCTTCTTGACGCAATTTATTACACTGGACCCGGACACACCTTGTACTTGATGGCATCTCTAACGGGCAAAGTCATCGCCATCACTGGTGCTGGTGGAGGCATCGGATCAGTCACCGCTGAACTCTTAGCGTCCAGAGGAGCAAGTCTCTCTTTGATTGACATGGACCTCAAGGCCTTGGAAGAAGTGGCCGAAACAATTCGCGCCAAGCATAAAACGGATGTCATGACAACTAGAGTGAACGTCACAAGTTCCGAGCAAGTTGACGACTGGATTGCATCGACTGTCAAACACTTCGGAAAACTGTCGGGAGCCGTCAACCTAGCAGGAACTCTCGGGAAGGAGATGGGCTTGAAGGCCGCTCACGAAGTATCAGACGAAGACTTCGATTTCGTGATGGCCATCAATGTGAGAGGGGTCATGGCATGTCAGCGTGCTCAAATCAGGAGCATCGAAGATGGAGGGTCAATTGTCAATGCCACCAGTGTGGCAGGCAAGATCGGGATTGCCAATCTGTTGGCTTACGGCACCAGCAAACATGCTGTCATCGGCTTGACCAGGATTGCTGCGGCGGAAAATGGTCACCGCAATGTGAGGGTGAACGCAGTCGCCCCGTGCGTCATCTTCTTCTAGACTTCAGAATATTCACTGCTAATCTACCTACTAATCCAGCGGGACCATCGACACGCAGATGATTACTGCAGCTCAGGAGGTAAGCATGCCCGGCAGTGACAAGCCCCGCGCCCCAATACAAAGGTTGGGAACGCCAATGGAAGTTGCGACGTTGATTGCGTATTTGCTGAGCGATGAATCCACATACACAACCGGGGCAGTCCATACAATCGACGGCGGCATGACTGCATAAGGGTGATTTGGTTCGACTTCAGAATTAACAGAAGGCATGTGGTGGAGTGATGCTCCTTCGTGATTCATCCACGTTTCATTAGCCGATATCAAAGTCACCTCCTGCTCTCACTATGGCGGCTGTGGAACCTCACTCTTATTGGTTTACCTTATTTCAAATTCGAAGACGCATAGTGAAAGAAGTACTTGGGTAAGGTACATGTTGTTGGCGGAATTCAAGTGCCTATGGCACCGCCCAAGGAGAGATCAGGTACCGGTTTGTGGCATGCCCCACGCAGAGCTTTTGGCTTTGCCCATGCATTGTCATATGCATGAGGAGAGCTACGCTCAGGCAAGAACCGCCCATTGGGTGCGAAAAGGAGTCCATGGTCGTCCTTATCTCCATTGTTATCCAGACGTGCATTTGAATGCTACGGTATGCCTACGGTATGCATAATTTATGAAATATTGTGTCGAGCCACGAAGGAGCTATTCAACAGCCACACATATCGTATCTGAGTGGCGGAATACATTTTCTTCTATCGTCATCAGTGGAATCCCACCAGACTCAATCTAGGAATCAGCCGCTTACGAAAATGGTTTGGCAGCTCGAGGGCCAAGTCGCCATTGTGACTGGCCAGGCATCGGACTCACTACAACGAGGCTCTACCTTGAAGCTGGGGCGACAGTTTTTGGCATCAACATCTCCCCCTTTCCCGATCCATCTCCTCTTTCAGAAGAGATCTCTGCAAATTTCCACTTCCACAGAGCTGATTTGACCGCTCCTGGCGCCTGCGATGAGTCAGCGGCGGCTTGTGTGTCAAAGACCGGGAGGAAGGTTGATGTTCTTGCCAACGTCGCCAGCATCATGGACGCATTTGAGGCTATCCATAACCTCAAGGATACGACTTGGGAGAGAGTGATGAGTGTCAATACAACAGTACCCATGAGACTGATGAGAGCTACTTTGACTACTGGAGGAATGCTCGAACAAAAGTCGGGCCGAATTATGAACGTTGCCAGTGAAGCTGGTATCAGTGGAGCAGCAGCAGGCATTGCCTATACCGCCAGTAAACATGCCGTTGTAAGTACTTCTTTATGGACCACCTGCGGACACTCTTTACGGCGAGATTTATATGAGCAAAATCGTGGTAGAACAGATGCTGACCGTTTTCCAAACTTCAGATCGGCATGACCAAAAATGCAGCCTTTCGCTATCGTCACGACGGCATTCGTTGTAACGCTATTTGTCCGGGCGGTTTGGAAATATCCAACCCAATTTGCGCAAGTATACCTTTTTTCTGACCTGGACCTACAGGAGTGGCGACTATCAGACCAGCGATCTAACTGAAGGGTGAATGCGATACTTGGGATCAATAGATGATAGATAACTAGCCTATAGATACCGATGTCAACGCTTGAAGAAGGCTTCAAGGTTGACAGGTGAGCTGTGCCCGTTGCTATATACATGCGAAAACCGTGCTGAGTCAGTACTGGCTAACTCAGGGTTTCTCTCAGTTTCACGTGAAGGTGTCCGTGACAGCTGTGACTCAATTGTCAGGAATGGCTCGCCAGCAAGCTATCTAATAAGTATATTAACTATCTATAGGCGTAGAACGATAGCGATTCCGAAGCTGGAGAGCTTCGAAAGGTGGTCTGTAACCCACGTGCCTATATATATCTAGCCCGTGAAAGCCTTAGCACCCTGGTCGTGATATCAATGAAGGAACATGATGAATTCTGCAGGGTCCTGGGGCCCGTCTGACTATATACCTTCGAGTAATTAACAAAGGGGTCTCGACGCTAGTAACAGGCATTCGGCAGAAGACTAGCGCGATCAGTCATTACATCTCTTGGCGGTCCGGCCAGTCACAGCGACCAACATCAAGTCCTCAATCCAGAAAGAGAATCTGGACCAGGAGAGCTTGGAAATCATTGCGTATGCTCGTCGTCCTTGCACTGGCTTTTTACACATGAGAATAGGAAATCTGATCTTCCTGCCACAGGCCGTTTCAACGCCTGAACCAGACGCCCGACGGTTCCACAACCACAACAACAGATGACATGGCAAATGCCATACTGTTCCTTTCAACAGAACAATCATGCAACATTAATGGTGTTATTCTACCTGTGGACAACGGCTGGAGCACGTGTTGATGGACATGGAGAGCTTGCTAAGAATGGGTTCAGGCAGGAACACCAGAGGATTAATGGTTAAACATCTTGATCTCATAGACTTCTTTCACTATAGAGAAACTGGAAAGCAGTGAGACATGAAGAGCGAGAGTCGACGCGAGAATCTGAAAGTGTAGAACTTGCCCCCGCCATTGACCGGCACGACCTATTTACTCTGGTTTGAGAGGCATCGGATTATCCGCCAGCAGACCACCATCGACAGGGAGATTTATGCCCGTGATCTGATCAGCCGCATCCGAAAGAAGGAAGGCAGATGCCTCCGCAATGTCTCTTGCTGTTCCGAACCGCCTCGTGGGTAGTATGCTTGCAATAAAGTCGCGGTCCATATTTTTCGGCAAGATGGGTGTTGCGGTGTGTCCAGGCGAAATGCAGTTCACCCGGATATGATCTGGCCCAACTTCAACAGCGGCGACCTTGGTGGCCTCGATAACTCCTGCCTTGGCTGCCGAATAGTGTGCCAGGAACGCGTGAGGGCGTACTCCAGCAGTACTGGCAATGTTCACAATCGCACATTTGCGGCCTTGGGCGGTTCTTTTTTTCATCGCCATCATTTCGTATTTCATGCAGAATATGACCCCGCCGAGATTCACCGCCAGTACTTTCGAGGTCGCTGCGGGTTCGATGTCGATGATGGAACCGATGCCACCCACAACCCCGGCTGCATTCACAGCCAAGTCCAGGCCGCCAAAGGCATCCTCCACGGATTTGATTGCGGCCTCGACGGAAGCAGGGTCTGAGACATCCACCTTGACACCGATCGTGCCGTTCCCAAGCTCTTTCGCTGAGGAGGCTATTAAAGATGCATTGATGTCCCCAATGGCAACTTTGGCTCCTCCTTCAATCAAGATTTTGGCCGTGGCAAAGCCGATGCCTGAGGCACCACCAGTGACAAAAGCAATTTGTCCGTCAAATAACCCCATGGTGAAAGTTGCTATTTGGAGCGCGATGATTGATAGGTCTCACTCCGTGGATTTTGGCGACAAAGAAGTATTGAAACCAGTCCAGAGCTCATACGGCTATGCTGGCGAACTTTGGTCGAGGTGAAAACGAGAAAAGTGGTCTTATTACAGTACTGTAACAACGTTTGATATACACATGAAGCAGGCCTCGCTTCAGATTCGGAAAGGCGTAAACCGGAGCTTGAGTTGACCCGAGGCTCCAGGCATCGGCAAGCATTATCCAGCAGCTGCCTGGGGATTATTCGGGGGTACTCCGGAGGAACCATTTTATCACCCCTCTTCTCTCCGCAGGCGCAACACTACTGGGTCGCTGCCCTCTGCCAGTACCCGTAAACTTCCCGGGTATCCTGGCATGGTAACATTAATTCTGCCAACGAGGCTGTCGCGTTGGGGGGTTCAAGTCTGCACTGTGGATCATCGAGACAAGATTTGTACAGGCTGCAGAAAAGATTTGGAAGGTGGTCTAAAGCATAATCGTGATTTCATTTCCATTTCGCGAGAACGTTACGCTTCCACGTGATCTCAAGAGTGTGTATTTGAATGGTCCTCTGTGAATATTACCTAGGTACATGAAGACTCCTTTCTAATGCGACACACCAAGTAACACGCTCTATTTCTCATCTACCTCCGGCAATTCTTTGCGCGTGTCGATGATGGGTACAAGTTCACCCTTCTTGTGGCCCAATGTCGTGGTAATCTCGTTGGTCATGCGGTCGTCAACATTGATCAGAAGGAAGCTCAGAAGCAATCCAAGGGCGCTGAATGAAATGGTAGCAAGAAAAACGGTGCTGTACGCACTTGCACTTGCATTCTTGTATGCCGTCGTTGCTGTAGCCAAGATGGCCGACGTAAGTCCGGGTACTTGAGCAAATGCTTGCTTGCTCCCACTGGCGAATGCTTCCATAAGGGCTGGTACAGACGAGGCTGGGAGTCCTGCTGCAATCGCGGCGCTGGGTACTCGTGTCCCGATTGTCGTGCGAGAACGCGAGCTGAGGGTAACGGTGTAGATCGTAGCAGTGGAGGTGGCAATGGCAGAGCGCATCGAGGCAGCGATACCTCCGGCGGTGCCAATCTCCTGTTGGTCGTGAATTGAAATTGTCACCAGTGTTTGGACAACCGATTCTGTCCATCCAAAGAAGAAGCAAGCCGAAATCAGCAGAGCTATTGCGCGGTTCTTTGTTTCTGGCGTGCAGGTTGCCATGGCTAGAGATTCACATTAGCCCATTGCTTTACTAATGGCTGGTCGCAGCAACTTACATGCAAGCAATACACCGCCGCAGAAGAAGCAGACTGTCATCTGATACTTAACCTTGCCAATCGGCCTGGCCAAGATACCGCCACAAATCTGCCCCAAGAGTGTGCAGGAGCCAACGATGCACGAGAGGTAGCCACCGTACATGGGATCTCCGTGGTTGTAAAGGACCGAGACCATCATTGGCCACACAATGGCGAACGCGTAGTATGATGCTGACCCGATACCGATGGAAATTGAGGCGGCCACGTATGCTCGGTTCGTCAAAAGATGCTTCGGAATAAGTGGTTGTTTTGGCTTCGCGAGCCAGACCCAGAAGCCCAGCGCAATCAGGCATGCGGCTCCAACAAGAAGAGTCGACAGGGTCTGACGAGATTTCCAGGGGAAAACAGCGTCTCCTCCCATCGACAAGCCCATGAGGAACAACGTGAGGCCAGCTGTGTAGAGCAAAATCCCCACATAGTCAAGCTCTTTGACAAAATCGATTCTGCGCTTTCCGGCATGTTTGTTAGAAAATTCTGGTGGCCAGTAGAATAAGATCCAGCAAAGCAAGGCGACGGCGTTCATGCAGATGAGGAGGTAGTAACAACCCCTCCAGCTGACACCGGGGTAGCGCGTGACAAACGCCTCGGCAATGGCGGGGCCAAATCCTGAGCCAGGAACGCAGAAGAAGTAGAGCATTGAGACCACCCAGAAGCGTGCGCCCATGGGTACCAGCTCTGCCGTGATGTAGCAGAAATTGATTTGGGTACAGGCACCCAGTCCAATCAATATTGTACCGCCAATGAGTGTGTTGATGGACTGAGCTGTGGCGGACACGATGCTACCGAGGAGAGCCAAGACAGTGCCTCCAATGAAGTAGTATCGACGACCGAATATATCCGAGAGCCTACCGATCAGGGTAGAACCGACGGCAGTGCACAGAGTGTAGGCAATCGAGACCCAGGTCAAGTAGGGACTTGGTCCGATGTCAGCGTCGATGACGCTCAGAATGGGTGCGGCCAAGCCAAAGCCGGCGACACCTGCTCCCAAGCCCATACCGATGGCAAAGAGACTGCCAAGGAAGTAGGTACTGCGATAATACCCTGGGGGGACGGTGTCCGTTGTGGCCATGAAGCCATGTAGCTGTTTTTCGTTTGCAACATTTTGAAGTTCGCTGTCGGAGTCGCGGTTGGACAGTTCGAAGTGATTGCTTGCGACGGTTTGATCGTCCTTATTTTTGAATTCTTCCATGATGAGCTGAAAGATGCTTCAGTGGCTTCAGTGGCTTCAGTGTCTTCGCTGAGACTCTGAGACTGTGAGTCTAAGAGACGGTGGGAATTGAAAACGAAGGCAGTAGCTTTTACCTCGACACCGAACACGAGAGCCTTGCAGTCCCAGATTTTCCCCGCAGTTGTACTGTCCAGCCTAGATCGTCCCAGACTAAGGAGATAATACGAAGGACGAATGGCAGAATAGTAGTGGAAAATGAAACTCCGCAGTGTGCGGAGAGCGTGGAAATCGTGGAAGTCGTGGAAAGGCGGAAAGGCGGAAAGGCCGGATTGAGGAAAGTGTCGGAGAGTCTATTCTACCATCCCAGTATTTCTATTGGTTACCAAAAATCTTTGATCGAGATCTCGGAGTAAGCTGCACGATAGTGCGCTTGCAGGATACGGGTTACGTCCACCAACCAAATCACGTCTATAGCCCGCGCTAGGTGAGCTCTGATTTGCTGCACGAACAGTAGCGAAATTGAAGCAAAGCCGCTGATTGGTTGAATAGTAGGGGCAGCTATGGGAGCGGGTCTACTTGCACCAATTAGACTGCTCCCAAACTATTCTAGAGAAGGTGCGATAGTAGACACTCCTCCATCTACGCAGCACTTCTTTGGCTGTTGAAGTTCGGCTGGACCACTGGCACGCAACCTCAAATCATCTCCAAGCCAAGAACCGAATTCCTGTATGATTTGGTGAGCAGCTCGCGGCGCCACTTCACTCGTACCGGCCCAAATACCTGAACTTCGTGGTTCACACACCTCACCGACGGATGAACCGTCCTTCCAACTCCCTCCGTTCTTATTGAGAAGGATTCACCAGTCTTACTGTGGACTTGTGGTGAGTAAGAAACCACTTGGTATCCCGCCAGTGAATCCTCACCTCACTAGGCATGCGAAGGTACCCGATTCAAATAGAACATCCAGAGTATACCGATCAGTCAGCCCCAAATAGCTCCAATCGCAACCATCACAAATAAGAGAAGGCCTCTGAGAAGACAAAATGACCACCTTTTACTAGTCATATGAATATAGTGCTAGAGATAGTACGTCAGCGAGAAGGGAGGGTCATCACGCCACCGAACTTGAACAGAATCCGCGAACTCTGTGAGCAAGCAGACCAGTACTAGTATCTGACCGTTGATCCAATCTTGATTGTCTGGCGTAGGGGTGTCACATTTGAACATCTCCTCCGAGGCCATGTAAAGTACAAGCCGGGGTTTATCGTTTTCCCAAAAGCTGTTGGAGCTGGTGGCAATGCTGTTAAAGGAAATGCAGTTCACGTCCAATCTCTGAACTTCGTCAACTTCGGGTTTAAAGAACAGTTGAAGTACTTTATCCACGTGCAGGATCACAAACTGTATTGTGCATACTTAGAACACGCTTTTCCCATCTCGTTTTACTGCCTTGTTGTCGTCCACGATCGGGTAGTCAACACCAACGTTGTACACCACACTGCTCGTGTCAACAAATTTCGCCTCGTCTGGGCGAAAAGTCTCCATATAGATAGGGTCGGCAAAAAAAGATGCCAGGTCTTCAAATCTGTTCACAAGTCAGTAGTATTTCAGGGACTTCACGAGGCTTCTGCTTTACCTTCGAACCAGGAAGTCCGCAATCCCATCGTATGGTGACGAGCCCCCAAAGTATTCCCCCAAAGCCTTGTACTCAGGAGTGACGTGAAACTAGATGTGTATGTTACAGCCTTTGATATCCAATGAAATTGAGACATCTTACCTGGTTGTATCTCACGATCCCGTAGCGGACAAGCGTATCTTGGACGAGAGGGCCGTGATTGTTCGCCTAATATTTGTGGGATTCTTCTTCCGAAACGCCAGGTTTGCGTTTGACCATGAATGAAACCCAAATGAGCTTCTCTTGAGACATGGTATGACGAGCGCTGCAGGTCTTTCTCAATATCTGGAAGCAGCCTGGAAGATGGGTGGGACTCAGAGTGATGCGAAGAGGTATTAGGAGAGGTTGCAAAATATTTCACTCGACAAAGACAATCTTTTGATTATGAATTGACTCAATATTATCAGCGCCAGACCACTAGTAGTTTGAAGAATATTGGAAGCCAACAGGTACTTGAAGACCCAATGGTGTAGCTCTACTTCACTGGAAAAGGTGGAAGCCGAGCGCTTCTCATTGGCTGAGTGCGGCGGAAGCATTCAGCTCTCGCGGTCTGCAAAGCAATAAAGTGCTCAGCATGCACGAGGCAGCTGTGTATTATATACATGTTCTTGATCTACTATAGCTTGAGCTTTTCGCATCAAGTAGCCCGGAATCTTAAGCCCTCAATAGCTGTCCACCGTTCACCTGCCAAACCTGACCTGTCACAAAAGCCGCATCCTCAGAGAGAAGATACATGATCAAAGAAGCTGGTTCACGTGGTTCTGCCATGCGCTGAAGAGGGAGACCGCTGATCAACTCCTGGATAGTAGGCTCATTGGCGGCTGCTCTCTTGCCAGGTTCGGTGGCGATCATTCCAAATGAGACGGTGTTGGCCCGAATCTTTTGAGGTCCCCAGGTGTTTGCCACATGCCTGGTCAGCACCTCAACACCTGCTTTCGAAGCTGAATATGCAGGATATAGAGGTTGCCCGCTGAATACCGCAGCAGATGAGATGTACACGATGTTGCCCTTGCCTCCCTTGAGGAAATGAGGGATTGCGTATCTTGTCGAAAGGGCAGAGCCGATGAGGTTCACCTCCAAGGTCCGTCGCCAAACGCCCACTTCCATCGAGTCCACCCCGCGATCTCGGCCCAGGACCTCTGGCCGTAGATCGGCTCCCATGTTAATCAAACAATCCAGGCCGCCCAGTGTGTCTGCCGCACCGTCCACGAGTTGCTTCACAGAGCCTTCTTCAGCAAAATCGAACTCCGCCGTGTGAGCAGTGCCACCTGCCGAGCGAATCTGGTCGGCTAGCGCCTGTGCACCATTGATATTGATGTCGCCGATGACGACTTTCGCCCCTTGCTCTGCCAGTAGTTTTGCCGTTGTCGCCCCAATTCCAGTGGCACCACCAGCCATCAGAACGCGGAGACAGCGAAGTCCGTTCATCGTGACAGAAAGTAATGTGGAGATGGTCAGAGGTGGGCCAATGTAGACAGATTTGATTCACCATGTACGGTCGAAGATACTGAGTGAACACAAGAGTGGAAACGCGACAAGCAAAGATGGCTAGAATTATAACCGAAGCGAAGTGTTGCCGAGTGATAGGTGCTCTTGAACAGAGTGTCAGGACCTTCCATCCACCGTCTAGGTAGTCTTAGTCTAATTAGTCCATCGTCCACTAATGGTAGAGCTCAACTCGCATCTTTCCACCGAAGCTTGTCCTCGCTTATGTTTTGTAGCTTGGGCCGTAAATGCTAACATAAATAATGGAGAAAACGTATGTTGATCGCCAGCTTGACCCTGCTGCGCAACTCAAGTGAACAGGCAGGAGTGGATAGCTTTCTCTTACCCTGTGCTTGACCTCCTTTTGCACCACCAGAGCAAATATTCTGCGAAGGTGGCTAGCGGCGGAACGTATCTCGATTTGCTATTCCCGCTTTCTCGTGGGCTCTACACGTTCCGCCAAAAAGTTCCAGCTGAGCTGTTAGTGCAGTAACTCTGCGGATGCGATTTGCTCGTGATTGGACCGAGATTTACGTGGAAAGAGCGATGCTCTAGCTGCTATCAATTGTTTCGTCTACCTGTCTAAATCTCCCGAGATAGGCAGGTGCGAGGCTGCGACTTCGATCCAATCTCAATTGAACAACAGCTCAACATGTACTATGCCTTTAGACAGACAAGAGGCCCAGCTCTTTCCACTCTTCATCGGACTTCCTCTGAACATCGTCAACATGAGCGCCATACTGTACAGCGTCTGTGCCAATCAAGAGGCGAACTGGCGGTTTCGGTGTCGCGTACAATTTCTCGAGGATGGGCCCGAATTTCTCGGGGAGAGACGGTTCTTTACCGTTGTTGTCACGGATCAGCTTGCACAGGGCCCCAACGGTATCTTGGTAGGCATCGCTGATCGGGGGGATAGTCATTGATGAGCCTGCCCAGTCTGTTCGGATCCCACCAGGCTCCAAAGACGTGACTTTGATGTTCAAGGGACCCAGCTCAGAAGCCAGGACACTCGAGAAACCACTGACCGCCCATTTTGCGGCTTGGTATGCAGACAGGCCTGGGGTACCAAGACGGCTACCTAGCGACGAGACATTGAAAATATAACCGGAGCCCTGCTGCCGCAGGATCGGAAGGATGGCTTTGGTGACGTTGACGACGCCGTTGAAATTGACATCTATTTGTTCATTGAAGCTTTCGAGAGTGCTATCTTCGAACGAGGCAGGATTGGCGTAGCCAGCATTGTTGACGAGAATATCGATGCGCTTGAACTTGTTCACCGCGGCATGGACGGCCGCCACAGCAGATTCGTAGTTGACCACATCCAGGCTGTAGAGGAGAACCTTCGACTTTCCATATTTCTTGAGCACGTCGCTCAGAACGTCTTTGTTGCGTGCAGTCGCGACGACCGAGTCGCCCTTGGACAAAGCATATTCGACAAGGGCTCTCCCAAGACCTCGGGAGCTGCCTGTCACAAACCAAACTCTGGACATGGCGAGTCTGCAGGGCACTGTGAAGGGTTTAAAGAAGTCTTGAAATCAGATGAATATGTAACCTCCGTCTTATGCACAACCTGAAATGCTTTTTGACTTTGCAACGTGATGCAGCGCACTCTTGCTGTTATATGGCAAACCGCAAGGCAGAGAGCTCGACATGTGACGCCAGTGCAGATCAGGTACAACTATGGAGATGCCTATCTTCACTGACTGCGGCAGGAGCGGAAATCTCAGTAGCGAGTAAGCTGCTGTTTACTTTCTGAATGCGGTCGCGTGGCTCCCCGTATTGGAATGCAAGCTCCCGGTACCACCGCATCTTTCTCTGCTGAGCCCTGCAGGTAAGTGGACACACCCGAGTCAACGTCTCTTTTCCCCTCAAGGGTGCAAATGTTATCCTCCCCACCACTTTATCCTTAGGCCATCCACCCTCTCGAGTGATCTGTGCCAAACGATGATCGGAGATAAAGTGGTAGCTTGTCAGCCAGTTGCACTAGCAAAGTGTTCTTGATTCTGTCCGAAGTCGTTCGTGCCGTAACGGCGGACGAACGGTCAAGGCACTTTTGTGTATCCGGACCACCACGGGCAGAGCTGGCCGCAGAAGTATGAATACGAGGAGGAAAAATGAATTGTTTCTACGGGTAACTTTACCTACTACCACGGGCTCAAGAATTGTTGGACTCGACGCTGCTTGCGAATCTGCTAAACAGAGATGTCTCCTTCCGCCTTCCGCTAAAATTACAGCACATCTAGATTGTCAAGTTCTCTCTATTTGGTCCGGCCGTAGTTCAACTGAAGTTGGACACGACTCAAATCATTGGACTAGTTATTTATCTAACCCCTCTCATTTGCTATCATACCAACTTGGTACGAGAAGCCTTCCCGTCTCACAACGAATCCCGTGGGCTTCCTTCTTTGTTAAGTAGTAACCCAACTCTTCTGCATACGCTTTGGGTGAATACATATTTCCAGTCTCTTGAATCTCCTCTTGACAAACCACCTCCACGTCAACTGTCCCACGATGCCAAAATCTACCAATTCGGTCATATTGAAGCACGTCGTCCCCATTGGTGACACAGTGACCTTGGATGCATTCAAAATTAGTGAGTCCGAGCTTCCTCAGCTTGCAGACGGACAAGTTCTCCTCCGGCCCATCGCTTTCTCTGTCGACCCAGTACAAAGAACTCGCATTACAGGGAAATCACATTTTGCGTTGCTGGCTTCAAATGTCCCAGGACAACCGATAAATGGCTTTGCCTTGGCACGAGTGGTTGAGTCGCGCCATCCAGAATTCAAGGCTGGACAGCTGCTCGAAGGCATGTTTGATTGGTCCGACTATGTGATCTGGGATGGAAAGCCCAGCCCATTTGTGAGATCGGTGGAGCTGCAGATCGCCAAGCCATCTTATGCACTCAGTGTACTAGGAATCACTGGTCTCACTGCATATTTCGGTATTGTCGAAGTCGGGAAACTTCAAAAAGGGGAGACCATTGTCATCTCGACCGCTGCAGGTGCCGTGGGGTCGGTTGCAGGAGCAATCGCTAAAATCAAAGGTGCAAAAGTCATTGGCTTGACAAGCTCTCGAGCCAAGCAGGATGTGCTCATCCAGAAGTTGGGGTTTGACGCCGCCCTAAACTACCGCACAGATGATTTTGTCGAGCAGCTTTCCGCCGCAACTTCAGGTAAACTCGACGTTTACTTTGACTGCGTGGGTGGTGAACTCTCGCAAACAATCATGAAACAGATGAAGCGTCCGGCGCGGATTGTCGAGTGCGGACAAATATCGACATATAACGATGAGAAGTATGCTTGGATGACGAATTTGACACCAATCCACCTAAATGGGTTGCGACTTGAAGGTTATACACCTATGTTGTTCAAGGATAAGTGGCCAGAAGCGTTGGATCAGCTTCAGAAATGGATACGGTCTGGCGAGCTCGTGCCTCTGGAGACAGAAATGGTGGGTCTAGAGTCCCTTCCCCGGGCCCTTGTTGCCCTACTAAGTGGCGAGAACGTTGGAAAGATGCTCGTTACAATTAAAGAGTAAATCTCATAGACTCGCAATCTGCCGAGTAAGGCAGTGAATCTGATATTCATAAAACTTACAAGTTGTTTTTTCTGGTCTTCACATCAGAAATTGATATTTGCAGAGCTCGACCTTCCCTTTCAATGCTCCAGTAAACGCAAAGTAGGAGCAGGCGGAAGGTGGAAGGTGGAAGGTCGAAGGCGGAAATTAACTTTTGAGGCAACTCCATATAGAGGGTTGCCTTCTGTCCTCTCGTTTCTCTCCACGACAATCGCAAAGATGGTTCACAACTACAGAATCGTGCGGATGTTACATCCGACTCACTTGGTACTTGACCTGGATGCCGCAGAGAAGTTTCTCTTGGAAGTTTTTGGCAGGAAATGTGACAAAATCGAGGCGTATCTGCCGCCACCGGACAAGGCTCCTGGATTTCCCCGGGACTATTCAATCACGACAATGATTGCCGATGTCTGGTTCGATTGCATCGATCCTCGCAAGTATGTAGTGGATGATCAGCATTTCATCGAGCCGGTAGACCAACCGCATTTGCTTGGAACGGGATGGGCAGTCGAAGGTATCCGCGACCTTTACCAGCGATTCATGGATAGTGGCATCCGCAGCACCGACCAGAGAAATCGTATAGGTACTAGGGACAGAATCCCTCAAGTGCAATTCACGCCAAAAAGACCCATCTTTCTTACCCTGCCCGAAAGCACCGGAACTCGGTACCAGGTATCGCCTGCTGAATACATTGGGAAGCTTGACGCACGTACCGATCCATCATGGAAGCTGCCGCCAGTATCAGCTGATGATCCACTGTCCATTGAGTTTTGCTCCCATCACACAATCCTCACCAAGAATCTCGAACGACAGACTCATGTACTCGTGGACATCTGCGGCGGTAAAATCATCCATACCGGTCGCAATGAAATTCTCAAGACGGATAGCACATATGTCCTGTTGGCAGACGCAATTTATGAACTCGGCGTACCATATGAGGAGGGTTCCTTTGCCATGAATGATTTGAGAAGCCGAAAACCACTTGACTCCTACCATTCGATCACTTTCAAAGTGCAAGATTTGGCAAAGGTAGAGAAACATCTTCGGGACAAGAAGATACGACTTATCCACCAAGACGAAACCACAATTGTAACCGATCCATCAGACGCCATTGGCATTCCGTGGGGATTCACCACGAAACGTGTGCCGAATGACTCGAGATACTGAGTACCCCCAGAGTCCTCTTCACGACAGCAGACTCATCAGGGGAGCCTTGATACGGCAAGACTTCTGGATCATTTCCTCCACGGATTGCCGTTCTCGTTACTTGTTAACAGCGATTGGACCAAGTGGACTTCTCGTTCATACAAGGACGAAGTTGGAACCAATTCAGAGAAGAGAAATTATGATCAAATTTACTCCATGGATAATTTGCCTAGCACACACAAAATACTGCAAAGTCGAGACACAAATTTGATGGAATTCCAAAGAAGAAAAAGATACGGTTCTTGGATACTGAATCTCTACAAGGACCGTTAGGGAACTGCACGAGGTGTATGGTACGTCGACAAGTGCGTCTTCAAGTTGGTAGGGTTGGATGCATTCTGTCTGAGGCAGGAAGAGAAGAAATCTGCACATATCTCCAATTCCGGGACCGTCTAGGAGATCTACTTGCTCCTGCGTACCCGATAGCAATAAAATGCGTAGAGAATACTTGCCTGAGAGTTTCCCAGGTCAAAATGCAGGCTTCGCCACCGCGTCTACTCGTGCGAGGAGGTTGGTTGAATCGCCCATCAGGCAGGCAGTTCCAGGACCACTGATCAAGCAAATGCACATTTCGGCCCAATGTTTCCCTGAGAAGCTGGAAATGATCCTATCGGAGTAGTTTGCCCCGAAATTCCACCTCTGGCATTTCCGCCTCGGTTCCACCATTATTACCCTTCATACCTCCAGTGAGCCTAACCGGTGTCTTAGGCTCCAGACATGCGCAAGTTCAGAATTGATGCCTTTTACTACTCGATGAGATTAGGCCGGCTGATGCGACGAGGGAGGCGAAACAAATCAGCCCTCGTAAGTACACATTAATCTTTCTTACAGCAGACAACGTCCTGCAGAGAAGCCTGTTCATCCTCGGGAAGACGAAGAAGCAGAATCACCACGGCTCAACCAAAAATGGGCGAGTACTTCTTCGAAGACGAGATCGATCTCGATGACAACACGATTTGCCCACAAGATCTCCTCTTGTTAAAATGCGAAGACTCGGAGAAACAACCTCATATTGACTTCATTACTATTCCCTCTGATGATTTAGAAGAGCCATCAGATTCGGGGAAGTCGCTGGGATCGGATGTTGAGTCTACATGTGACGAGACCGAATCGAACGATGACTGGCTTGAAGTTCACAATCTTCTCTTCCAATCTGGTTGGTCGCCACTCGACATGTCCTCAACCAAAAGTACTTGCAATCGGCTAATACCTCTAGCAAGTTGGGCTCGAGCGCCTTCCAGAATGCTGGAAGTTGGTGAAGAAGAGGTTAAAAGAAAATTCGTTGGATCATTGCAATCAATCAGTAAGCGACCGAGACCAAAACACCCGAAACAACCTTCAAGACAATTTCCTGAGCTCGACATTCCAGACTGCAGACCCCCCAATCTCGAAGGACATTCAAGACCAGTTGATACCTTTGTATTTCCGACAGTTCCATCCAGTCTGCCCGGCCGTGGACGAAACTGAGTTTCTCAGATGGCGTCAGAAATCTAAAGAGTCTTCATTTGATGATCCTCAACCGATGCAGTTACTACTGGTTTCGATGATGTTTGCGGCATCTCCCTATCTGGACGAGAGTCTATTGTCCCAAGGGCCATATTCGTCTGTCAAGTCACTACAGGAAGCGCTGTTCACCTCTGCACAGTCTTTGTATCACAACTTGGAGACAGAGTTCCTGGGAGCGGAACCTCTGGCACAAAGTGCATTGCTCCTCAGCTACTGGAGCAATAATGATTCCACGACCGAGGTCAACAGCTACTGGTCGGACGAAGCAGTGCGTCACGCGGTGGCTGGAGGAATGTCTGCTCTGTCGTCCACGGGTCGAAGAAGGATCATCTGGTGGTGTTGTCTAATCCGAAACCGCATGATATCCCTTGGTCTACGTCGCTTCACTCGGCTCGAGACGCGGCCGGACGGTCGTCTACCCGAAACAACGGACTTTGGAGAGGAGGTGTCACGACCGCATTTCACGTCTCCTGAGTCGAAAATCTACTTCACCCATGCATTCGCTTTGATGTGCAGCTTGACAAGGATCATGGCTGAGTCTGTCTGGCTGCCGTACCGCGAATACAACAAGCCTTGGTCTTTGCCAACCGACCGGCGTGCTTTTCGCCTGATGAAAACGGTTGGTCAACTGGACGAGGAGCTCGAAGCCTGGACCTTCAACTTCAATCGGGTGTATTCTACGATTCGCGAAATGGCTGTACCTAACGCAGATCTGGTGATTTTCCATCTCATTGGACTGATGCACCAGTATGTCCCGGGGAATTTGCTGCTCTGCATATAGCGAATTGCTAATCAGGCGCTGAAACAGGTTCGCAATCTCCATCCTGTACGAACCCTTTTTGAGACTTAGCGAGAGCAACGGTGAGCAGGTGTGGTTTGTCAGAGACCTTGCTCTCCTGAAGATCAAAGAGGTGTCCAAAAACACAGCTGCCATCACTGCGTCGATGTTACAGTTTGCAAAGCCAAAAGACTTGCCAATCATCTTGTAAGCAGCGTCTCCCATCGACTCTACTAGTATTTCCATTATTTTGAAAAACAACCAACAGTCTGACTTGATGGTAGACCTCCGTGGATCATTCTACCCATTGCGTTACACCTTGTCCAGCTCAGTGCGCCCGAGATCCTCGAAATCAAAACGCAAACCACTCAGCAGCTGGGATACTTGATGCGGGCACTTCATTCTTTGACATGCAGGTACGAAAGTGTCAAGTTGGTCACCAGGATCATCGACGCAATCATTGTTTTCGTCAGGGATTCTCAAGAGGAATCACCACTAACCAGGGCGCAAGCCGTGTGCTCGCAGGAGCGTGCTGTTCAGGCTCGAGATCCACACCTCGGGCAGGAGAAGGTCATCACCCGCGTGCTGGAGATTATCAGGAACGGGCTTGCGGAGGGAGTCACTCAGGCATGAAGCTGGTAATGTGGATCTCTCATGAAGACCAGGTAACAGTGTTTGAATGCTCAACCGCACGGGGTATTAACACTATGTCCAGCAGCTGTAGCTGTCATGATACCAATATCAACAGATAAAAAAGAACTATTTGATGCCGCCATAGGTGAAGTTGTCCCAAATGTCAATACCATTATCGTCAAACATGAACGGAATATCCGGAGGCATTTGCAATGGATCTTGGAAGAGATCGTGATAGCCATTTGGGAAGGACAACTCCCACTCAGATTGAACATTGGCACTGTTCCGCGCAGAATTTTGAGCCTGTCCAAAAGATGAAGCTGGCAGCTGAGTTGAAGATGAGCCGGACGAAGTGGGCGGAAAAGTACTAGCTCGGGCATTTTGAGGTCTTCGAAGCTCGATGGCATCTCGGGCTGCTTTGATGGGTCGCTGCATATGTTGGAGAACGTGCCGAGCCAGGAAAGATCCTTGCGCAAAGGTCTCCATCAGCTTCAGGGCCTTTTGAAACAGAGTGATGGCCGGGCGAGTCAACTCCTCCCCGTTGTCCTGCCTCACAATGATGCAGGTCATGGGGACAAGGGCTCCGACCAGGTGTTGCAGATACGCGTGGCGTGCGCATCGGTTTGTCCTCTGCGACGTGTAGAAGGTCTCTACTACTGAAACGACCTCCCTGGCTATGTCGATGCAGGATTTTGCGACGTCGATTCCGTACGTGAGGCTGATCATTTCCTCTCGCCGTAACAGCATCCGGAGATATAGCAGGCGGAGATGCAGCACAAAGCCTTGCTGTTGGATGAAGGCGGGAGCTCCGTCAACGACCTGCTTAGTTTCAGGGCTAGGAGGCCAGCGTAGGGAGATTGGCATGTCTTGCGATAACTTGACTATCTTGTTATCCATTGTGGTAATGAACTCCTGACTGACTGGCCTCCTAGCTCGAACGCTAAACATTGTTTCCCAAATCTCAGAAGAGAGCTTGGTCAACTTGATGATCTCTAGGAGGCTAGTAACAGGAGAGGTTGAAGGCATTTCCAGGAGGGCAGGGCAGTTCGGGTATAACATGCGATCATCGACGCACTTAGGTAGACCAACATTAAAATCTGACTCCCGGAGAAACTCCGGAACACCACGTGTTTGAGCGACGTTATGGTTAAGGCAGAAAACTGACCAGAGAACCCGTTGCCGGTAGGTCCGATCGTAGAATTTGCAGTTATCGCCCCACGACGCTTCATTATGCAGACCAAACTGGAAGCATAGTCGAACGGTTGTTCCCATCGTATCATAGGCCGAGTTAACGAGACCTACATACATCAGGTACAATGTCTTGATAATCAGAGTCTGAATAGTCAGAATATTGGCTTTTTCTAGCCACGTAGCGTGATTGAGGAGCTTCTCCCCACGACAAAACTCCTTCCAGCCGGGTAGATGCTCACAATGCGCAGACATGTCGTACAGGACGTTCACTGCTGCCATGATGAAGCTGAGGAGGGCGGCAAGCTGCACAGTGCAGCTCTTCGTGAGGCAGTTCGAGTCATTAGCGACAAAGGCAGAAAATTGTGCCCGTAGATGACCCTCGTTCATGCACGGGTAGTATGGTTGTATGTTAGTAAAGAACATGTCTAGCGACTCGTGTATCTTGATGGGATCCTCAGACCGCGTCTGTTCCACGATCTGATCTATGTCGCGATAGGTGTCGATCATCGTAGCATTCGGCTGGGTTGTTGAGCCTCCGACAAATCCATTGGCGACCGTAGTCTCGGTGCCTTGACTGCGAGACACCACCTTGTTGAGGAGGTCAATCTGTTGGAACAAGGCGTTACCAGATGTGAAATTGGTGTTGCGCTCAAAGACGCTTTCTTGGTGAGACGACTGCTCGCTCTCTATGGTACTGAAGGGAGTTTGACCATGGTTGTTGCCGGAGGTGGTTCCGGCTGGCGACTGTTGTAGCAGTGTTTGTTGGTTATCATGGGGCTGAGTTGTCACTCTTCCTGGCGAGGTCTGAGGATTCCCGGAAGTGTCTTCGGTCTCTTGTGTGCGTAGGGCCACGTTCTCATGGTTTTCAGTCCCTGTGACCTCGTTGCTTGCGCTTGGCCGGGAACTGCTTCCGTTACTAGGCGCGGTGTCCCATGCTGTAGACAGGCTTCTCGGCGGCCGTTCGTTTGCTGCCCTCGAATGTCTCAATCCTCGTGGTTGCGAGAATACACAATCGGTGCCCCAGTGTCGACAATTTCGACAGACATTTTCGCCACTGCATTTCCTCTTTCTGCGCTGACACTCGTTGCAAGCGCGGGATGTGTATTTATCGCGGACTCTGGTTGCACTGGGAAGCATGGTGGCGGATCCTTTCGCAGGCGGTGGAGAGATTACAGCATTGGAAAACGTGGTGCGACTTAGGAGAGAGCTTTTCCCTCTTTACGCATGATTTCCGCCGGGCAAGATTTGGTGGGTTTGCGCCCGTGCGCTCGTACCCCGCATGGAGCTGTCAGGCTGTTGTGGAGGGTTCGGGCCATTAGTCAACGCTAAACGCATTTCGAGTTGAGCTAGTCCCCTTAGTGCGCATTCCTATTGGTCATATTAGTTCGAGTAGCATTCCTTCTCGAGCGATCTCTCTGGGTCGTCCTTCCCGACCTCCCGGACCTTCTCGGGGCTCGATAGCTGAGCTGCAGCTTTCCTGCAGGGTGTGACTCGGCTCCCAGGATAATAAGGGACCGATTAACGAATGAGCATAGCTTCAGCGCGGAAGATGAAACACGCCCTATCCTAGCAGACGTGACATGGGGAGTGAGACCCTGTTTAGTCCGTACCTACTCGTACCAGCGATGAAAGATCACAGCTTGGTTCAGGCTCGGCGCCAGCCCAGGGTGAGACAGTCCGTGCAGCTCACTGCTGCTCCCCCACTAGCACGATGCCAAGCATACCCTTTGTACTTTCTTCAGCCTTGATCGAAACGAAAGATGGATTGCTTGGCTGGTATGCCAACATGCTTCATCGTCTATAGCTTTGGTCTAGAGTTTCCTTGCATCTCCAGGGCATCTCGCTTAGCCCAGTCCCGCATGACCTTTCTCTGGATCTTGCCACTCGCCAGTTTCGGCACCTCGTCGATGAATCTGATGCCGCCAACAAGCTGTTTGTGCTTGGCTACCCTTCCCTTCATCCACTCTTGAATATCGTCCGCCTTGACCTTGCCCTTGTAGTCATCTTTGAGAGTGATGTAGGCTCTCGGCCACTCCTCGTTGTTTAGAGTGATTCCAACCACGGCTACGTCAGCAACAGTCTCGTTCTCCAGGAGAACGGCCTCCAGCTCGGCGGGAGCGACCTGCAGGGCGTTGACCTTGATCAGCTCCTTCTTCCTGTCAACGATCCAGAACCAGTTGTCCTTGACCACCGCGATATCTCCAGTCTTCAGCCATCCTTCACTGTCAAGGATTTCTTTAGTTGCCTCTGCATTCTTCCAGTATCCTAAGCAGACCTGAGGGCCGCGCACAAATATCTCTCCAGGCTGGCCAGGCTCAACTTCCTTGCCGTCATCGTCAAGCAGTCTACACTCAGTGTTCGGATCGAGAAGTCCAACGCTTCCAGAATCGTCGACCCGCCCGCCGGGGACGTGAATGGCGCCACAGGTCAGCTCAGTCATCCCCCAGCCCTGAATGATGTTAACACTAAAACGCTTTGAAACGGCATTTTGCAGCTCTTTTGAAAGCGGTGCCGCGCCACACAGAATATTTTTCAGACTGCTCAAGTCATATTTGGAGGTCTCGGGTCGCTTGTCAAGCATGACTAGAATAGGTGGCGCCGATTGAAGATGGGTGATTCGGAACTGCTCCAAGGCCTTGAGGAAGTCCTCGTACACGAATTTGGCCATGATGTAGACCGGAACACCCAACTTGGGCGCCATGACGCACATGTATAGTTGTCCTAGTTTGGTCAGATTTCTAGCTCATCGAGGATAGAACTGAGTGACTGACCGTAAGAATGATACAAAGGCAGAAACCCTAGCCATCGCTCCTGGCGTCTGGCAGGGGGAGTATAGGAAGTTTCCAGGTCTCGCATAACTATGGTTTGTTCGCAATTGGCAATGATATTGTAATGGGAAACGCAAACGCCCTTTGGCAATCCAGTCGTTCCAGAAGAATAGTTTATCGTTGCGAGGGTGGTCCTGAATGCTGGACCCGTGGGCTCCCAAGCATATTCAGGAGTCGAGACTGCAATCTCTCGCCAATCCTGAATGCCGTGGAGTGAAGTGCAAGGCCGATCCGAGAACTGGAAAACCTGCTCTCTGCTCAAGCCAGCCCTTTGCGCTGCGTCAACCGTCTTCTCTATCAGGGAAGGATGAGCAAAGACGGCTCTGGCTCCGGTGTTTCGGATTTGATACTCGACCTCTGAGACAGTGTAGATGGGGTTTGCGCCGCTGAACACTCGTCCAGCACCCACGATGCCCAGATATGCGACCGGGACGAAGATGTGATTGGGGGAGAGTATCATGACTGCTTCTCCCTTTTGGATCTGTAGTTTGTCTAGTAGGGCACCCAATCGTTTGATCCATACCAATGCCTGTCGCGGCGACAAAGAGTTGGTTGGGTCCTTTGCATCGACCCATATTGGCTCATCTGAGGGCTCAGTCCCTTCTGGGAACAAGTACGACAGGATGTTGGCCTCTGGAATGTCCAGAGTTGGATAAGGCGACCTGTAGACCATCTTGACTAGCATTCAATAATCATCGTTCGACACAGCGATGCGGCATCAAATCTGTCGTCGCACTTCACTTATAACTGAACCCCAAATTCCGCAGCTCGGGGCTCTACGGGCTTCAACTGGAGATACATTTACGGGCCGAGATCCGAGGCCTCACCCCGGAGCAGCGCCTAAATCGCCTGGCCCGAACGTATTATTTTTGTTGGAGGATCAACAACCTGGAACAAGTATTTCGACACCTGCCATGATCTCCAGAATCTAGCCTTGAGTCATCTACACAACACACGTCAGTCACCATGTCGGAGTTACCCAACTTCGATAACTTCTTCAACCTGGATGGAAAGGTTGCGTTGGTCACAGGCGGTAAGCGTGGCCTATCGAGGGACAAGGCATTGACACTGACGCGGGATAGGATCTCGTGGTTTGGGGCTTCACGCAGCAACGGCCTTTTTAAGAGCAGGAGCCAAAACAGTGTTTATCACGGCTCGGAAAACGGAGGGTCCCCAGGGCATCAACCAAGCAGTCGAGAAATTGAACGCTCTCCCATATATCAAAGGCGAAGCTATTGGAATCGCCGCAAATGTCGCACAAGAGAAAGAAGTCCAGAAGCTCTGCGAAGAGGTCAAGAAGATCGAGCCAAAGCTTCATATTCTCGTCGCAAATGCTGGAGCAACCTGGGGCGGCCCGTTCGATACAACTCCGGATTGGGCCAACCAAAAGGTTCTTGATTTGAACGTCCGCGGCGTGTTCAATATTGTCAGATCGTGGGTGTGGGTATCTGCCTGGGCGAAATATGGCTGATTTGTGAAACAGATTTGCCCCATTACTTGAAGCCGCTGGTACACCCGAAGACCCAGCCAGGGTGGTCGTCGTCAGTTCCACCGCCGGAACCAACGTTCATCATGTTGGAGAGCACGGTACTATTATGTACTCCGCATCAAAGGCAGCGGCGCACCATCTGACGCGAAATCTTGCTGTCGAGCTTGGGCCAAGAAACATTACAACAAACACCGTTGCGCCTGGATTTTTCCCTTCCAAGCTAGCTAATGGCTTGATTGAGATCCTCGGTGGTGAGGAAGACTTGAAGAAGAGCAATCCTAGGCAGAGACTCGGTATGCCAGAGGATATTGCTGGAGTGATGCTTTTCCTTACTTCGCCAGTTGCTGGTTACATGTGAGTGATGACACGCTTGGAAACTGATGTCCGCACTAATATATTTTAGAAACGGGGTGGACATAGAGGTTGATGGAGGGGGGAGACTGTCTTCAGGAAGACTCACAAAATTATAGAGCCACCACCTACAGTGTACAATTGACCAGCAACCTTTTCGCCTCGTACAGATCTATCTGTCAGAGTAGTGAAGGGCACTGAAAGAAGCCATAGAGTGGTTAAGCTCAGCCTCGTGTCACCCCTTGAGTGGCTCTTCCAGGCTTCCTCGGCTTGACGGAAATCAGCGGTTAATGTTTTCCTCGGGCGACTCCACTGTGCCATCTATCATTTACTGAGCTTGGCGAGTCCTCCCGTAGCAGGTATACTTCTTCTCCCCAATGGTAGCGACCAGCCCTCGGCCTTTTCGATGGCCAGGCCAAGGCTGTACACCGAAAACCTGCTTGCCACGCGCGATACTAGGGCTCTGATAATGTTCTTGATCCGATACTTCAGCAGCTTCGTAGCCGCCCGGATGAGTCTCACAAGCGAAGCCATCGAGAGACGTAAGTGGGGAATACCGAATTCAATCTCTATGAATATGCCGGTGAATTGAACAGTGAAACCAGTAGTCCACCGAGTTCTGCGGAGAGCCCTGTTTACATGGCCCACTGGACAACGTCTTCAAAGGATGGAAAGAGCTAGTTGACAAGATGACTTCAATATACGAGTGTCCAGCACCTGATCATTCGGTTGACACGGAAGATGTCTCTCACCATCATTTACGATCCCTTTCATCTCAACTCGTGCCGGGAAAAGAAGTCGCGCTTTAGCTACCGAGGATAGGATATTACATACTTAAAGAATCGCCTTTAAGCTGGGGAGTTTGTCTTTCGTGATTTGTAGAGGTGGAACAGTGGAATCGAGAGATTGTGGAGAAGCAACAGTCCCCGGAATCTCCCGCAAATCCGTCGTTCTCTGTCTTCCTATCTCCGCATTTTCCCTGGATGTTGCAGAACTACGCATTTGATTATACAGCATACTCTCTCTCACTGTCAAAGCTAGTGTGGACCTTGGTTGAGATCCTCGGGTCTACATAGGTAAGCCAATGACAGAATCCTACAGGGGCCCTCTCAATACCGCCTCTCCCTGCACATAGCATAAAGGGTTTTCAGGCCTTTTCGAGGAATGTGCCCGTGTGTTCTTGCATTCGACCTTGACTCGGGCCACGATACATTTTCCTTCGCTTAGATAAGATTAGAATTCGGGATCCTTTTCAGATATTTTGGAAGATGTCGACTACGCTCAAACCAATCAAACTTTACACCTCTAGCCGTGGGCCAAAGTAGGCTGCCGCTCCCTTGCTTTCCAAACAATGCAATTACTGAACGCCTTGCGACAGCCCGTGGAAGGTCGCATTCATCTTCGAAGAGCTCGGGCTCCCCGTGGAGTATGAGCCTGTCGAATATAGCAAGGTGAAGGAGGAACCCTACATCAGCGTTAACCCGAATGGCCGTGTTCCTGCCATCCATGATCCAAACACAGGTGTAAGTCCGTTGACCTTGACCTCTTAGTGTGTCGCAAGCATCCGCAGCGTCCCAGATTCGGTCGTTTTGTTGATGCTGAAGGTCCTGGAAAAACTCCGAAACTGACAATTTCATGGTCCGCGGTAGTTCACGATCTGGGAGTCCGGCGCATGTACCCAGTATCTGATCGAAGAATACGACAAAGATCACAAAATTTCATACGGAACAAAGCCTGAGAAATATCTGACTGACCAATGGCTTTTCTTTCAAGTTTCAGGACAAGGTGGGCGCAATTTGCTTCTTAGCAGCATCCTTTACAGTTACTCTTGCCCTGACTGCCCTGAGTTTCGTGTTTGATTATTTTCACTTCAAGACGGTTATACAAAATTGACAAAACCCTTACAGGCCCATACTTTGGTCAAATGGCCTGGTTCAAATTTTACCACTTTGAAGAGCTGCCAAGTGCGATCGAGAGATATCAAAAGGAGATCCAGCGAGTCGTTTTGGTCATCGACCTGCACTTGACAAGGACTGGAATGCCGTATCTTGTTGGCGACAAGTGTACTTACGCGGATTTGAGCTTCGTAACCTGGGCTGAGGTTGCGGAGTTGCTGGAGGTGGACCTTTATGAAGGTGGGAAGAACCAAAAGTACAAAGCTTGGATGGAGAACCTCAAAGAGCGAGAAGCTGTCAAGAAGATCCTGGAACTGTACAGAACACCGCAGGGTGCTGTTAGAACACCGGCCAAGTGGGTGGGAAATTCTGAGGAATGAGTATATACCCCGTGGAAGGCTACACCTTCGGTGCCTTAGTGAGACCCTCGAAGATTCGCAGCAATGTTCAAACTATGTCTGGTTTCTCTGAAGCTCCTTTTGTCCATAAATTAACTAACGAGGAGCCTGGATAGCTTGTCAATGCTACGGAAGGGCAAAGAAAGCTGGAACAGCCTCTGAGCACAGGACTAGCACTGGGAGCATCGTGCTCTCAGAGTTTAAGAGGCCTATCCAAGGACGCTCCTGCCAACGAAGAGCAAAGGCGTAGTTTTAGAAGGCACGCCAAAGACTTTTTCTTGCCTTTACAGTGAGAAAAGTGTTCATTTGACTTAATAGAATGCCTGTAGTAGCTAGTGCATTACTTTCTCACAGTAAATTGTGTTCTGTTCTGATCATGCTTGTGGATTGACCAAAGGTCACAGCTCGAGTGTGGGACTACGAGACATTATTGTGATTACTTTTTCACAACTAAAACTTCACGTAGCACGTACTCAAGTAGGTATCAACGAACATGGCATGGCCACTGAGAAGGAAAATGTAGCTGTCTTCCCTACCAGACATTGAGTCACTCAATCTCGTACTTTGACAAAACGGTGCCTTTGCCTGGCGGCAGGGAGCGATCTGTCTTTCTTAGCAGCCGCCGTAACGTTTTTCAAAGATTTTTTTCGCTGCGTTTCCCAACTGCCAAACCTGTTCATGAAGGACCGTACGTCTTCGATCAACCTTTGTCGGATATATTGGACTTCGATCTGGGGTAGCCACACCCGATGATCAGGCGGACGTGGAAATTACCTTGGCCAACAACCACGCCGGTTTTGGAGCCCGATGGCCTTGGTCTCATATTTTCTGAGACAGGGGTTACAGTATGCTCTCATTTGAAAGCAACATGATAGTCGCGATTCGACCGAGTAAGGCCCAGAAGTTGGGATCTTCGGGTCTCGAATGGAAGATCTCGCGTTTCTGTTCCCAGGAAGAGGGAAGAATTGGCTAGGGCAAGCCGAGTTCTCGCTAAATTCCAGGCTTCCAACCTCCTCTCGACCTTCTTACTTTTTTCGGCAGACACGGAAGAGGGGAAGAGAGTCTCGATTATCGACGTAGTGTGGAATCTGTTCTAAGCCTTTCCAGCTCCTCGCAAGGTGAAGGGGTATGAGAATCAGGACCACGATGAAGTTGCTCTCCACCGAAGTGTTTCGAAGATGCTAAGAGTCATTCCTGATCCTTCTCATCTGTGACGTTAAGCCGTAGAGACGTGAAAATAGCTGCATCCGAGCCATAATTATTCACTTTGATGGTGCTCAGCTGCACAGAGGCAAGAAGGAGCAAGCCTCGACGGCACCTCCACAGAAACTTGAAATACATCAAACAACGCCAAGACCCGCGTATCTTCCCGTGCAGTGGGCACGCGATCCGGCCTGCCGTGTGTTCTGATTGGGCTGTTTGAAATGCCACGTGGATTGCTTAACTCTATTTGAGTCTCTACGTTCTGATTGGTCCATTCCGGGGGGGGCCAGCTTTGGAGGCGACGCCTGATCAGTTTGACTCGCAGTCGCCCACAAGTGTGAGGCCTACATCGTCGTCGCAGTCACGGAGTTGCAAAATGGGTGTGTGACGTTCGCTGTTCTCAGGGCATCGGCGTTGCTTGCTCGGAGATGTAGAGTCGTTTTCATGTTTTCTCTACGGGTACTCACAACGTTTTCCACGTCGCCATCCCTGGGATGAACAAACCATGCGCCGGGAGGTATACCTCTATGTTACAATCTGGGAACTGCTGTGGTATCCTTGGGCGGGACATATTCCCACTCAAACTCTCCGTCTGGGTTCTCTATTCCCCACTGCTTTCTCAACTCCCTCGCCCTCTCAACGTAATCTTGATGTCGTTTCCTGACGCCGTCGAACTGCTTCAGCTGATCTCGGCCGACTTGATGTCGGTGTGCGGCGTCAGGTCCGTCGGCAACCCGGACGAAGCGAGCATAGGTCCAGATCTCAGGGAGCGGCGTGTGCTGGGTCAGGCCTTGACCGCCATAGATCTGCATGCACTCGTCGATGATCTTGGTCGCCGCGACTGGCACGAGGATCTTCGACTGTGCAATCACATATCGCCCGGCCTTGTTGCCGCGGTCGTCCATGGTGTCCGCGGCATTGAGAACAACGAGGCGCATGGCATCAATCTCCAGCCTCATACTGGCCAGCCGCTCAATGTTGCTGTCAAACTGGCCAATGAACTTGCCGCGGGGTTTCTTCCGTGGATCTCGGCACCGGAGCAGCGCCAGTTCGTACGCCCGCTCGCACTGTCCGATCAGACGCATGCAATGATGAATACGGCCAGGCCCAAGTCTGCCTTGGGCGATTTCAAAGGCGCGGCCCTCACCCAAGATCACATTTTCCTTCGGTACGCGTACGTTTTGATAGAGGTATTCGCCGTGGCCATCAGGCGCGTGATCGTAGCCCATGATGGTCAGGTTGCGCTTCATGATAAGGCCGGGCGAGTCGCTGGGGACTAGAATAGTCGTGTGCCGTCTCCAAGGGTCCGGATTGTCTGGGTCGGAGCATGCCATCAAGATATATAATTTCATCTCCTCGTTCCACTGCGCGTTGCCGTACAGTTTACGTCCATTGATGACGTACTCGTCGCCGTCGCGTGTTATGCGGCAGCCGATGTTGGTCGCATCGGAGGACGCCCGGTCGGGCTCAGTCATGGAATACGCGGACGAGAAATCGCCATTCATGAGGGGCTTGAGCCACTTCTCCTTCTGAGCGTCGGTGCAGTATTTGGCGAGCAGCTCGATATTGCCCGTCTCGGGCGCGTGGCAGTTCATCGTCTGGGCAGCCCAGTAAGTCCGGCCCATGATCTCAGCGCAGCACGAATACTCGAGATTGGTGAGTCCCGGTGATTCTTTGAAATGGTTGGGCAGGAAAATGTTCCACAAACCCTGCGATTTGGCCTTTTTGCGGAGCTGGTGCATCAACGGAGGCGTCTTCCATCGATCCTTGGTCACTTGAGCTTTCATAATCTGCTCTGCAGGAATGCATTCTGTCTCCACCCACTGATAGACTCGTTGGATGAGATCGACGGCTTGGGGGCGGAGTTTGGACAACACCCAGGGAGGATATCGGTTGAAAGGGGCCTGGTCAGCCAGCGCGGAGTTGGAAGACGCAGCCATCTTCAAATTTGTGGCTCACAATCGCGAAAAGAAACCAAAACCAAAAAACCTGAAGCACGACTATGTTGTCATCGGGTATATACTTGATGCGTGGTTGATCGGAAGTGTTTATCCAGTCCTTCGGGCCAAGAGCTGCCACTGGCCGAGGCTCATTGGGTTGCCTTGGATGCACTGATTCAGGGTGCAATGTCATTGTGGGTGCACCTTATTCATGATACTGCATGCCATGACCATGATCAGAGCAGGGAAAGGTGATGAACCTGCTAAACCTCCAAGGTGGGAAGAGCGAAGGCTGGTCGTAACGCCAGGCTCCGCTGGGTGACCTTGAGCAAGCGTAGCAAAGAGGATACCGAAATGCTCAAGACTTAGCTGGCGAAACGTGCTAATCGTGCTCTGCACATCACTCATGTACAGAAGCAGATAGGCTGCTCGAGATGGCCCCTGACGATTTCTGAGGGCCGTAGCCATCTGTGTTGCGAAGTTCAATCACACAGTTCCAGCACAAGAATTCGAGAAGACGCGACAAGAGTGTTTCGTTGACATTGACGTCATGCGCCCTGGCCCCGGCAATTGGGTGCTTCGTGTTAGGCGCATTGTCAACAAAATCAGCCCCGAAATTTGGATAATGTGCTCCCCCGGCTGCTCTATAGGTACCAAGGGTTACCTGGCGGACGGGGGCAATGCTGGCGGCGACATGCCGATGAGTGAGGTGATCAATCTACTGACGTACGGAAAACATATGGCACTGAACATCGTGCTCTATGCCGGCATTCCCACTCGACGTGGTGATAAGACAATGACCCGAGGGAGAATGAGAAATGAGGAATCACACACAAACAGGATTGACTGATTTCCTCTTTTGGTCAGCGCGACAGTGCAGGACCAAGCACGAGATTCCGAGTTAGTTGGCTTGTTTTCCACCAAAGCGCATCATGGCACCTTCATTGCAGCACACGTTGAAATCCGATATCATTCGTTCTACGGGACAAAGACGACCAGCCAAACGTACAGCATGATCACAACCTGGCGCCGCCTTTCCTGCCCGGCGCCAACTGACCTAACGCGGCATCTCGACGTGATATCTGTTCAGTATGCCTGGCAGCCTCTTCCATGCGTCTTTCATCGTTGCTATAGAGTCTGTGGCGTAGTAAGTTGTGTCCCGAAACTGTGACTCAATGGAGGAATATGATGAATTCTACAGGGTCCTGGGGCCCGTCTGACTATAAACGTTCGAGTAATTAACAAAGGGGTCTCGACACTAGTAATAGGCCTGCGGCCGAAGACTAGCGCGGACAGTCATTACATCTCTTGGCGTTCCTGTCAGGCACACTCGGGCTCCCAAATTCCTTCGGCCCTAAAAGAGCTGCCATTGAACCTTGACGAGATCGCCCTAAACTCTCTCGCTTCATTCCGAAACGTCTTTACTTGTAACCCCTTTGCGGATGCACAAGCAGCTTTCTCACGCACCATATCGATGTTGTCTTCCTTCTCAATCGTGGCCAGCCACTCTTCTATTGCGGTAGGTCGATCTCCAACGCCAGGAAAATGCACCAATAGGTCACCAGTTTGCACATCCCCCGCGTAGCCGTTGATCCAACGCTTTGGCACGAAGACAACGTGGTCTCTGTACTCGGTCTCGTTGAAGACCAATTCCATGGCTCTTTGATCGGGCCACCATTTTCGGCAAATCGATGTGTGGATGGGTCATAGAATACGCCATGATTTTGGCCATGTAGTATGCTGTCAGCAGTGAGACTCGGAACAGGAAGACTCCACTGTTAAGGCCGTTGAGATCTTTGGTGCAGATGAATTGAATCTGAGACATATTTTCCGGTGGCAAGAACGTCTCCAGTCCCGCAGAAGGGTTGAGGATGAGGGAGTCGGCATCAAACCATAGCAACCATCTCCGTCGTTGTTCTTCCGGCTCGGCCAGTTCCTCCACCAATGTCCAGTGCATGAAGTAGATTTTGTCCCAGAAATTGTGAATCGTCGGCTTTTGAAGGAGAAACAGTGGATATCCGCGGAGGTCGGCATGATCTTGGTGTGACCGCAGTGCTCTTTGAAATGCTAGCTTGTCTACAATGTCTCCCCAAAGCATGGAGATCTTTCCGATCGAGTGATAGAAGCCGCAATCTGTGCAGCTAGTTCCCTTCATCCGCGGCCGGGACCGAAGAAATGAGCCAATATCCTCTAGGTGAGTGGCGTATACGGTGATACCTGGCACAGTAACGCACAGCAGATCCTGGCAAAATAGACCACCTCATCTACGGCGCTTTGTCAACAAATGCGAGGATAAGATAAAGAGGCCAGAAGATTGACGTTTGAGGCAAGGTGGGATGATGCTTTTCAAGATCCTCGATCATGTTTGCGTGTGGAGAGGTGTGGCATCGCCTACATCGCAAAACTTTCTGACTTTATTCAACCATGTCGATCAACAGTACCTCATCGTGGTCGGGCAAGCCACCGGTGTACGCAATCCATTTCAAATTGCCGACTTCCAAGGTGCGATTGCCATTCAGTACGTCTCTACCACCCCGTGGTATCTTCTCTCGGCGTCTCGGCTTCCTAAGTCTCCATCCTTTGTGCAGCATCCATGGCGGCCAGCTTCACCCAACATGTCTTCCAACTAGGCTTGAGCTGCCGATGTGAGGAATGGCACTCTCGGCGGTGGTATGTTGACCATGTTCATCTTTGATCCGCTTGGCGGCAGCATAATAATACTGTGTACAAATATAAATTTGGTATCCTTAATTAAAGCAAGAAAATTCTACCAATGAAACTTCGGCTGATGTGTCTGCTGTCATGTGAGAACGCGTTGTGATCTTAAGTGGATTGACTCGTATACTAAGACCGTCGAAGACGAAGGATATTACCTGGAAGATGAGATCCGCCGAGGAAGGGTTTGGTCGCTCAGCTTGGCCGATAGAGAAGTCCTTCGCAAGCATGGCTGAGATTGTTCTCAATCCGCTCGATCTGATGATAGCTTGCTTTACCTAAGGAGAGCTGACCCCGAGGGACTGGCCTCGTCTTTGGGGGAATCGTGTCTTGAGAAGTGGAATAATGTGGTCGACCTGTAGCTGGATTGTAGCAAGACGCTGCTGTACCCTGAAAGTCGATCTATAAATTGGAATATTGTATATAGCGTTAGGCTGGGCAGGACCATGATTGGGGGACTGATCATTCCGTACTCTTCGACCAAGGTAACCCGAAATTGCAGGAGCCGAGCACCAACTGGTCAAGGTCGAAAGATGTGCAATCCGAATCCCATCGAGAAACAGAACACAGCAGACTCGGGCAAAACCGCACAGTTTCTTGCTGTCAGCTTTTGGAAGATTGTTTGTTGTCAATCTCTTGGCTTGTGGTCTCCATTGAAGGTCTGGCAGTCTTGAGCAGAAGCATCGCGATCAAAGAGTCTGGTGATTGTCGAGGAGTGCTGGGCGAAGATTTGAGAGACGCGTGAAGGCCCAGAGAGACTAAGCAAACTCTCCGGACCGAGCTGGAAGATTCATGTGCGACACGGAAATCAATTGCTCCTGGAGCGCAATGCGACGTCCAGTCATTCTGCAATTCGCAGCTCGGCAAAGGCGGGGCTACTAGGTATGAAATCACGTTCTTCACATGGTGTTTCGAGCCATCTCCTGAAACACACCAGATTCTTGTGTGTCGCTGTGAGCGAGGAGCGGCGTTTGCAGGAGGATCGTGGAATCTGGAAAGTCATCGTCTTTGAGTGTTCGCGGGACGACATGCGGAGTTGTTCAGGATATCAAAATGACTTGTAGCGTAAAGCGTATTCAAAATGTGGACTTGTCGTAGCATGGAAGGAAGCGTGGGACGGTGTGGTGGTGTTCAACATGCGCTGAATCATTGAGGTTTCGAAGGTCGTGAGCGGAAGCACGAGGAGGCGGAGGAGATGAATCGACGAGCACTGGCGGGAAGGGAGAAGGTACTGGGAGTGGATCATCCCTTCACGCTGACAAGCGTCTACAAGCTTGCCTACCTACTCGATGCCACTATACAACAAGTTTGGCGTTTTCCAAAGGCTTCGCCGTGTCTACAAGCAAAGACACGAAGCATCGAGAAGGTGAGCTTTGGTTCCTTTGATTGCGAAGAGCGTGCGGTAAAAGTCCAGGCAAAAAACCACACCTGATAATTAACACATGGTTTGAAAGGCAACAGCACTAAGGGATTCCGCCATATTGCGTTGTGCCGAAAATGGCCGCCCGCCTTTGGACATAGAAGAGGATTAGGGTCGAAAAGACCGAAGTGAAAGGATTCTGTCTCAATCATTGACTCGTCTTCCAAGTGAGTGATATTCAGAAAGAATCATCTCAAAGCCAGCCTCCTTCCCACTTGGCTGTACTCGTAGTGAACCTTGACCCTTCATTCTGGTTCTGCGTAACCGAATCTTTGAAGCTCGGTCGCTCCGATCTTGCGGCAAGTTGACAGAGATTGACAAGTACTGCTGGAAACAGCCCCGCTGTGATGCGAGAGAAATACCAAGTCCCGTGACTCCGAAGTAATGTGTATGTGTTGTGTTTGTCGTGGATCATTCTGTTCCGACTTTTTCAGTTTCGGCATCTCAGGACGAAGTCATTTGATTATCGGGTATGACTTTCCCAAGACACATATCAAGCGCTCCTCGTTTCGCCCACGCGGTCTACCAAAACCAGGCCCGATACTGTAGTACTGTGGTCTGTTACGAATCTGCACAAGGCACAGGAGGGTGTGACATCAATAGGCACAGTAGTGAGAAAAAGCTACCCAGTCAAGAGAGCCTAAGTACGGGGACGAATGGGTACAATAATAGTGCAACCGGCACTTGATATCCTTAGAGCGCAAGCACTAATCCCAATTGGGTCAATGCCCCCCGCATTCGTCGCGATTGCCGTACTCGGGAGCCTGGACTTCCCTACGGTAGGTAGGCAACCAATCCATACGAAATTCCACCTGCTCGCTCTCCACCTGCTCGCTTTCCACCTGCTCGCTCTCCACCTGCTCGCTTTCCACCTGCTCGCT
>NW_015971688.1:63189-74083 GCF_000836435.1 Fonsecaea multimorphosa CBS 102226
TTCCACCTGCTCGCTCTCCACCTGCTCGCTTTCCACCTGCTCGCTCTCCACCTGCTCGCTTTCCACCTGCTCGCTTTCCACCTGCTCGCTTTCCACCTGCTTACCTTTCCAGCCTGGAACACTCCCCGACTCCAAGCTTTCTCCAACCTGCGCTTATCTACCACTTAGCCGGAGAGCACTATTACAACCTTATACACCACTTACGCCCTAGCCATACGACACAACGTCAGCCCGTGAGGACTCTATGTTTTGCTTTTCTTTAATTCGTTCGGTGGACCGGGCTACTTTCCACTGACCACGAACTTCTCCGAGTAGGATCCTCTCTCATTGCTCTCGAGTTACTTAGTTCGCAAACTTTACTCGATTGATAATGGCATCGGCCGAGGATGTGGGCAATTCAGAGGTCGGGATCCTACATTTAGAAGTGTCACACAATAGCATCGACAGGAGAAAAAACAGAGCGGTGCCGATGACAAGGACTCTCGTGGCTTCATGGTCACTGCGGACACGATTTCCCAGGGCAAAGCTTTGGGGACGAAGAAGGTCAACGGCGGACAAGGGAAAATAGGAGGTTGACGAGGGTCCTCCGGAGAGGGAATGAGGTCTCCTACTTGGCTTTCGGGTGCTTTCTGCCTGGCTTTCGGCTTCCCGTCCGTTCCACTTTTCCATCCCTCTCACTTGTCGACCGATTCTGCTCGTTTCCACCGGGGTTCGTCCTGGGGAACCCCCTTCTCCAAGGTAGCCTGAGGCCTATCTTTTGGCGGGGCGGGCTAGACCTTTCTCCTTTGACGCCTATCTTTGGCGGAGCGGGCTAGATCTTTGTCCGCTCCCCGGGCAAGTTATCCTCCATCCCTTCCCCAGATTCGCTTAAAACGTTACTGTGACATCGAGACATTTGCTCGCCCTCTCTCCTCTTTCCTCCAAGTCCCTCTTCTTTGCTCTCTCTCACCTGGAGTCGAGTGTCTGAATCATAAGCCAGAGGCCTTCAGAAGAACCATCCAAACTTTGGTGGTGCTGTCACCGACATATCACAATGGCTGAGAAGACCTTCCCTCACGAACTCACGGAAATCGACCACGATGAGATGGTCACCAAAAAGGAGTCGAACCCCCACGAGACCATCACCGTGTCCGATGTCAAGGGCAAGCGACACTTCAGTGCCTACATGGTCATTAGCGTCGTCATCGTTCTTTTTGGATCTCTCAGCTACTCTTTCAGTGCCGGCGTCATTGGAACGACCATTGGACAACCCTCCTTTTCTAAGTACATGGGACTGGACAATAACCCGAACGCTAGTGCAATCCTCGGCGCTACTGCTTCCCTCTTCTATGTTGGAGGCGTCTTCGGCTCTATCTTCAGCAATGTCGTCAGCGATCGCTGGGGTCGAAAGGCCTCTATATACACTGGCTGTATTATGGTCCTCTGCTCGGGAGCACTTTGCGCCGGCTCAGTCAACATCGCCATGTTTATTGTCTTCCGATTTGTAGCTGGATTCGGCGGCTTTATGCTTTCAATGGTGGTCCCCGTGTGGATTTTGGAGGTTGCACCAGCCGAGGTCCGCGGAGCATTTGCCCAAGGTCACGCTGGAGTACTCTCGTTAGGCTATCTTCTCGCCAACTATGTGGGGGTAGGGTTCTACCTGAATCTCCCTCTTACTACTGTGAATGCCTGGCGAGGACCTCAGGCGATCAGCTGTCTTCCACCGATCCTTTGTCTCGCCGGGCTCTGGTATATTCCTGAATCTCCACGGTACCTCTTTATGAAAGAACGGGATTCCGAAGCCCGGGGTATTCTCTTCAAGATCCACAAGTCACCTGGAGATGACTTTATTTACTCAGAGATCGAGGAGTTCCAGATCCGGAAGCAAATCGAACTGGATCGCATGCTACCCTCTTCCTGGCTATATATGATCAAAAAGCCATCGAACCGGAAGAGGATGTGGATGACAATCTTTATCGGCTTCGGTATCTTATCAAACGGCAATATCGTCCTCTCTACCTACTGTACTATTATCATGAAAAGTCTAGGGTTCGATGCGACAAAACAACTTCTTATTCAAGCTGGAATCTTTGCCGCCACTATCTCAGGTCCCTTTATCGCCATCCTTTATGTCGAAAAGTTTAGGCGCCCAACCCTTGTCGCTACCGGGCTGACTCTGGACCTTATCTTTCTCTTGATCTTTGTGGCCCTCTTTGCCAGCTTCGTCAACGGTACAAACAGAGCTGCTCAGATTACTTGTGTCGCCCTTGTTTATATGTTTGAGGTTACTTTTAACCTCTTCATCGAAGGGCCACTAGCATACTGGGCCACTGAATTCTATCCGACCAACCTACGTGCTAAAGGTGCGACAATACAGACAGTGACCTTTGCCTGCACAGCCACTCTATGGGGCCAATCTGCTCCATCAGGAATCACCAATATTGGATGGAAGTTCTTCCTCTGCTTCATCGCGATTTCTGTCGTCGTTATCATTGCTCTTTACTTCTACTTTCCCGACACTCAAGGCAAGACTCTGGAGGAAGTGGCTCTTTTATTTGGCGACGACGACCTTGTGGTTGTCCGCCAAAGTGATATCCAGCTTGACAGCCACCATCGGATTATTGCCAAACAGCAGAACGGAGAGGAAATCGTGGAGGACGTGGTTATCAAGAAGGACGCATAGGTCTTGGCTGGTTCAGTTTCAAGAAGGCCAAGGTACGGGCATATGGTGAAACGGTTTCTACGATTGGAGAAGTGGTGTCACGGAGAGTGCCGTACGGAGAGTGCATAGGAGTAGGGATGTTGTTTTGGAGCCGACTGTTTTCATTGCTCCGGCCAGCACTCAAGGTGCGCCAGCTTCTCTATCTCGAATATAGACCCGCCGTCAGGCGTAAAATGAATGTACAAGTTGTTATTATATTGGCAGCGTGAATTCCACAGAAGAGAGCCCTTGATTGAGGCAAACAGCGAACAATTTGCAGCAAACCTTTCAAGGAATGCTCCACAGCCACGGCCAGGCCTTAGGGCGAGGCTGTATCGGACAAGGCTGTAGCAGTTGGGTTTGTTGACAATGGTATTGAAACCATTGCCCTTTTCGAGGCATTGCTGCCACACCGTGCCGCACAGGAAGATCTTTGACTACAGGACCATGGGTGTTCGGCCCACTGCCTTTGGGACCCTTCTGCAACGTCTGGTTTGCGTCTAACCATGACCTAAACTCGGACCAGCTTCTGCAGCGACATTGTACGACGATCTCCGTGAACGTGGCTTAGGCGGCCTGATGACGGGGCCATTGAATTTTGCACAACGTTTACAACACCAACAGCCGATTGTACGATGTAATAGTATTGATCCTCAGAGGTATCTCGGACCAAAATGCAAAGGTTTGAAGAGTATACTTTGAGAATCAGATCGGCGCAACCAACCAGGAAGCTAATTCTGCAAGTGGTACCAGTACTATCACCTGGACTTCGCAGATATCTCAGATACAATGGTTGTAGTACAGAAAAGGACGGCGTCCGGACCATGGAGGGAATAACAAGTCGTCAGCCACCAAGCACCCAGGACTCCGTCCTACTACAGTAAGTCGCGGCCCGCAGAAATGAATTCTTACTGCAGCTGCACCTTGACGAGGTCGAACTGCGACGGGCGGAATCTACACAGATCGGTCAAGCTTGATCATAGTGTCTGCAATCAGAACGGTACTGTACAGCAGTTTTACGCGACCATCGGCACAAGATCCCAACAGAACCCATACTCTGGAGAACTAACAGCGATGGCACGAGCGCTGAGCTTATTACCACGGATCAGGTTTCGCAAAATCGCGGTACTGATAAGTAACAAGGTAGCGGCACTCTCACTTAGACAACCACGGCAACAGTCTGGGCAAGGGTATATCTGTCGTATCTACAGGTCCATCAGACAGCTACGGAGAGAGGGCAATGTGGTGACTGTCATATGGACCCTAGTGTATGACGAAAACAAGCTGAAGAAGATCGCCAAAGTAAAAGCACAAAAGGCAACCGGTCCAGAGGCCCGACCACAAACGCAACGACCAGGGATGAAGTCAACCATGCTCAATGGCGCACGGTCCAAATGTGGCACTACCAGAAATCTGCTAGAAAAGGTCGGAAAAATCCAAGAGAATCGACACAGCGCTACCAGGCAAGCATACAAGGCGGCTATACGAGGGACTTTCATGGAATGAAGCGAGCGTGCTTGCCCAACTTAGGATAGGTATGGTAAGACTGAATAACTATCTTCACCGTATCAACGCTGCTCCGACAGATCTCTGCGCATGCGGACACGTAAGAGAGACAGTTGAGCATTTTCTTTTCCGATGCACCAAATGGACGGCATTCCGAACAGAGATGCTATAATGTACAGAAACCCACAGAAATAAAATATCGTTCTACCTGGGCGGGAAGACACCAACAGATGACAAGTCCTGGACTCCAAACCTGACAGCAGTCCGGGCCACGATACCGTTTGCCATCGCAACAGGACGACTTGATAACACCACCTGACGAATCCACCATCCCCCTCTCACCATCATTTCCGATCCCCTACATTTCGACTCATGCCGGGAAAGCAGGCGCGCTTCAGCTGTCGAGGATAGGATACTAAACACTTAGAGAATCGACTTCAAGCTAGACTACTACGGTAAGATTACTAATACGAGACTCCGTAAAGACGTAGTAAGCGAGTAAGCCTATATAGCGAAGAGGAGATATATATTGCATAGGCTTTAAGGAGACTAGGATATACCTTGAGAAATGTATTAGTAGATCAGCTTTAGCTTACACTTTCGGCTTCGCCGCCGGGCGTAATAAATTATGTGTGTGTGTGTGTGTGTGTGTGTGTGTGTAGTAGTTTCTCACGTTGGTCCAAGGCAGAAGCGGAACCATTTTGGCGGAATTCCTGAGGCTGGGGCTGTGAATACGGGGACCAGTATGGAAGATGTTTTCCTGCCCAGATACCGTGCAGTACCATGCATTTGCCCGATATCCTGCGTTTGCCCGATCTCCTGCATTTGCCCGATGTTGTTCACAAGGCAGACTATGGTGCAGGACAATGGATTCCCACAACCAACATCAAAAGGCTGGTGTGCTATGCAAGAATACTACGGTAATGTCCTCAGAGTCCTCCTTATCGTCCCTCTTTGGACAAATCTATCCCACTTGACAATATGCCTTCTGCGACAGGAAAGCTGCCCATTGGCGAACGGGTCCTGCCCGCCCTCATCGACGAGTATGCTCGCGACGAGCCAGACAAATGCGTCGCCGTCGTGCCGGAAGACGCCACGATGGAAAATTGGTACAACGTGACATATCGCGAAGTGCAGCAAGTTATGGACAAACTTGCTTGGGACATTGACCGGCAAATTGGACGCAGTGAAACATTTGAGACCGTGGTGTATGTGGGCGCCAACGACGTTAGGAACATGTGCTTCTGGGCCGCGGCGATGAAATGCGGCTACTGTGTACGTAGTAACCGTCCAGCTTATTTAGTTATTCCTCGAAAAGAAGCCCGAAGAGTGGCTCGACCGCTGGTATCCCAAATCGCATCGCTACAGGTAACTGGGTAATTTAACGCTGACAAACAACAGATCATGGCCATCTCGCCACGCAACTCAGCGGGAGAGCAACGCTTCTTGCTCGAGACGACAAACTGCCACCAGCTGTTCTACAGCAGCGAAATGGCAGGGAAGGTCGAGCAAATCAAGAAGGCTTTGGACTCCTGGAGATTGAAGACATTCCTGGTGCCGACCTATGCCGATCTCGTGGCTGCCGGCGCATCGAGTGATGCGAAGCCGTATCCCTTTACCAAAACCTACCGGGAGTTGGCAGACAAACCCGCCTTCATCTTTCACACGTCTGGCACCACAGGCATGCCCAAGCCTATCACGCTCGTCCACTTTTATTTCGCCTCGTTGGACGGCGTGAAGCTCCTGCCGGTGCCCGAGGGCCACAAGGCCGCAGACTGGTCAGTATTGAAATCGGGGGACCTCTATTTCAACGGCTTCCCCGCTTACCACCCTGCGGGTGCTCACTACACATGTTGGTGCGCCATCCATACGGCCTCTGCATTTGTCTCGCTTCCTCATGAGACCCCTTTGAGCGAAGACGCCTTCTTGAAAGTGTTGCGGCAATTTGAATTCGAAGTCGCCTTCCTGCCACCGTCTTTCATCGAGGATATCGCCCACGCACCCGATGTTCTCAACGCGCTCTCTCGCGTTAAGTATCTCTTTAGCATGGCCGGTCCGCTGGGAACCGCCTCAGGAGATATAGTGAGCAAGCATACAACGCTTCTCCAGCTCATCGGGTCCACCGAAACAGGACTTATTCCTGGCTTGGTGCCGAAAAATTGGAGAGGTTTCACACAGAACCCCTACTATGGCGACGAGTGAGTCTCGTTTCCATCCTTCTTTTGTCTCTAGCCGCTATCTTGAACCACCTTTTGGGTTTGTCGCGGGGCTGATTTTGGATTTTGACAACAGGATGGAACTAATCGAGGGGACCGAGACGTATGAGAGGATCCTCAGAAGAAATCCGAAGTTTGAGAAATACCAAGCAGTATGGTCCACGTTTCCCGATCGAACGGAATTCCGGACACGAGATCTGTTCAAGAGAGATTCAGAGGACCTCAGTCTCTGGGTTTTTGCAGGTCGGACCGATGACGTTATCGTCCTCTCGAATGGAGAAAAGGTTCAGCCCATCTCTCTACAAACCCAGATTCAAGACCATCCTCTCCTGAGGTCGGCCGTGGTTGTCGGCCAAGGTAGATTCCAAGTTGCCCTGATCATCGAACCCGACTGGCAAAAATGGGACTCCAGTCTGCCCGACCAGGAGCTGATCGATGAAGTGTGGCCCACGGTCGAGAAGGCTTGCCAGTCCGTCACGGCGGTAGGAAAGATTTTCAAAAACATGATCATGGTCTCGAAGAAAGACAAGCCTTTTCCCCGTGCCGGAAAAGGTACCGTTCAGACGGCAAAGACCGTCGTCTTGTACAAGGATGAAATTGAGGATCTCTATGCCAATAGTGATAAGGTCGAGAACGCCATATCGTTGCCGGACCTGGTCAATCAGTCGGCGATAAAAGAGTTTGTCCGGCAGATTGTGTCATCATTTTTGGACGTCGATGATCTGCAGGACGACGACCACCTCTTCTCTCGCGGGCTGGACTCGCTACAAACCTTGGGCATGGCGAAGATGCTACGTTCCGGACTCGAACCTAAACTCAATGGTGCGGTCAAGAATGGGAAGCCCATTTTGACGCCCAGGACTATCTATCAGAACCCATCAATCACTGCGCTCACAACCCTATTAATCACTCTCCTGACAAGCGCGGTGGCTCTTGACTCGAATGGGGCCAGCTCGCAGTTAGGGAACGTGCTACGAGAGACACAGATAGAGTCCATGGTACAGCGGTATACCAGCGATACCATACCCAAAACAAAGAGGAATCCAGCCCGCGGGAGACAAGATGGTCTGCACGTCATCATCACAGGCACTACCGGCTCTCTTGGGCCACACCTTCTACACAGTGTGCTGTCCGACTCTCGAGTGTCCAAGGTATACTGCTTCAACCGCTCATCCGATGCGCGGCAGAGGACGGAGCAGAGTTTCCAGACACAGAAACTGTTAAATTTGGGTCCCAAGACGGAGTTCTTGGTGGTAAAATTCGGTGCCAATGACTTTGGCTTGGACAATTCTAAGTATCAGGAGCTGCTGGAGAATGTGGACCTCATATTCCACAACGCATGGGCCGTGAACTTTAACTACATGCTGGAGACATTTGAACAGACATTCGTCAAGTCTGTCAGCGACTTCAAGGATCTCAGCCTGCGAAGCGTCCATGGTGCGCATGTGTTTTTCGTCTCATCGATCGGAACGGTGGGAGGCTGGAGGCCATCCCCGGACCGGAATACTAAGACAGAACGGATTACAGTACCCGAGTCCGTCATGTACAACGGGTCTGCCGCGATCCAGACAGGCTATGCTGAGAGCAAGCACGTCTCGGAGCGCGTCTTGGCCTTCGCGGCGGAAAATCTTTGTGTGCCCGTGAGTATCGCCAGACTGGGACAGATTGCGGGACCAACCACACCTCACGGCAAGTGGAATGACGCAGAGTGGCTGCCGAGAATCATCAAGACGTCCAAAGCAATCGGCAAGATTCCTTCGACGCTGGAGGCCATTCTGGGAGACGGTATCGACTGGATCCCCGTCGATCTCATAGCCGCCGCTTGCACTGAGCTAGGCTTCAAACGACTCGCCACTCAGGACACTGAGCCTCTGGACGTATTCCACCTCGAGAATCCGAATCTGTCACAGTGGCAGGACCTTCTTCCTGCTCTCCAGAAATACTTCGCTGCTAAAGACAGCCCGGCAGAAATCGTCCCTTACAACGACTGGCTGGACGCGATCCAACAATATGCCAACGACACAGGTGCCACCGCTGTTGATCTGCCGGTTTTGTCCATATGGGATTTCTACCAAGGGGCGAGAGACGCGCCGCAGCGTGTGAGGCCGGCAACCTCCAACACACAAGCAAAGTCGAAGGTCATCGCCAACCTCGAACCGATCGGTCCTGAATCCATGGCCACTTGGCTAAAGCAATGGAGGTATTAAGCAAAGTTTGACAGATTTACAATGAGCTTTGACATGCCGTAGCAAAGGAATGTACTAGTAGGTAAGGATCATGTGCGTACCAAGGACATTGAGAGTTGGGTTATTGTACAGACCAAAAGATCGCTGATGCTGTCACATACACACGCTGACTTTGACACTGCACATGTAAGAAAATTCCGGGGTATTTCGTCCGTCCATCCAGTCAAGTTCTCGCGGAACAACCTATACTTGGATCTGTACTCCGTACGGAGTACTCGTACCCTACAAACTTGATCCGAGGCTGGTGGTGGCCCGCCTTACGCAGCAGGTTTCAGTGGCGGGAGGGTTACTTAAGGAAGCTGTTTAAGGGTGGCGGTGATAGGCCTTGGAGGCGAGCTTGGCGTCGTCGTAACCCCCCGGAATCCCTACCATTAGGTGGCTGCGCCCCTCACTGCCAGTGCCAATGCACCATTCGCATCCCAGCCCAGCCCGTTCCGCTTCTCCTTGTGCCTCCTGGCACTACCGAAACCGAATCGATGCATCTTCAACTATCCTTCACTTGCTGCTACCTTAGGGCCTGCTTAGCTGAGCGCTTTTGAGAGCTTTTGGCCCCCAATCTGACCAAAGCGCTTGTGCTAGATAGGTCTTTGGCTACACAGGCGCTTTTGATTATATCAAATGCATCAAATTTTTGGTGTAAAAGCTATCGAACGCTATAGGTTATAGTACCTCTTATATATCCACAATTTTATAAGCGTATAAACGCGACGAATTACTAGATAAATCCACATCTAACAGTCAATTTATGGGCAAGAAGCGAGTAAGGCGCTCTTACGGAGCTTTGTGGTGGCCCATAGATTTAACGATTGACCAAGGCTTAACTGGGTTGAGCGAGCGAAAGGAAGAGACGAAATTTGCCAGGTGCGTTCGCTCGCAATGACGCTAGATAGAGATTGATACGTTGCCAGTAACTTCAAGTCCTCTCGCGGTTCTCGGTTCCGGCTTTCCAGCGCTTGGAGCGCGATCTTGATCTCCGTCAGTTCAGTCCGAATCTCGCGGATGATGTCGCTTTGGCTCGCAATGGTTTCTTTCAGGTCAGCCACAAGGTGCACGACCGCGATGGTGGCTTCACTCGTCTCTTGAGCACCTCTGCGTCCTCGGGCACAGGGTCCACCTTCCTCCCCGGCCACCGTGATTGTCTCCAAGTCTGAGTCCTCATCTCTGTTTCTGCTGAAGCGCTTTAGCACTGGGCTTCCTCGCTCTGCTCGAGGGGGCTCGTTGTTGCTTTGGTGTCGCTGGTGAGTCTTGCGTGTGGTCGGCATCGTCCAATCGGGAGTTGCCGACGCTAGCGCGCGTCGGGCGCGTCAGGGCCTGAGGCCTTCCGAAACGCCTCTCAAGGGTTCCTGTTCACGTTCTGCCCGAATATCTGATCCGTCCTTTCTCTTGATACCGTCGTTTTCCTTCCCGGTTGTACGATTATCGATAATTCTACAGTCGTTCCCGAAACTACCCTATTAGTAATGCCGCAAACATTATACGGTGAAATATTTAAAAGGTCTAATTAGACCGGGGCTTAGAGGCCTACCTCGACCGTAGAATATTTAAAAAAGTCACCGTAGAATATTTAGTATTCCCGGTTAATTTCTAGAATAATAATTATATCGTTAAACTCGTCTCGACGAGTACTCTCTAATACCGTTAAGTCTATAATCTTTCGAGATATAGTTATTATACTATAAGTTTAATAGAGTATAGATATTTTAGGGGTCGTAGTCTATAATATATACGCGTTACGTTGATATACTCCCCTATAGTGCGCGACGGACTTTATATTCCGCCGTCTATTATATATATATAAGATTATCTAATATTAATTTAGTTATTTCTAAAGAAGTAGATAGACTCCCATATATAATATAGAATATAAGAATTATTAATCGAGATATATAGAATATTAAAAACTCTCTTTAGGTAGCTTAGAGAGTTATTAAGGACTCCTATATATAATATAGAATATTAGAATATATTACTCTAGAGGATTATATTTATATCTTATATTTAATATTATATAGATAAGAGAAGGAATATAGAGAGAGAGACGAGAATTAAACTCTCTATTTATATTATATTTATTTATATATATATATTTAATCTATTAAAAACTTTTTAAAATATAAAGAAAGATCTAGGTTTAAATCCTAGTATTTTTATTATATTATTCTTTAGTACTTTTTATTATAGAGATATTAAAGGATAATATATAGGAAATATAGTACTAATAGTAAAATATCCTTTATTTTTTACTA
>NW_015971689.1:0-699 GCF_000836435.1 Fonsecaea multimorphosa CBS 102226
AGAGATTGGGAAGGAGAGGTAGAGATTGGGAAGGAGAGGTAGAGATGTGGAAGGGAGGTAAAAGATGGAAAAAAGAAGAGGGTAAAGACAGCACGTAAAGGCGGTGTAGAGAGAGGCGCATGCAATGGAAGATCTCAGATATGCATCAAGTGCTTCAGGTTCGATGTCTAAGTAGGCCTTGTTTTCCATCTCTCCCTCTTCCCCACCTCTCTGTGTCGAGAAGACTGCAAGGAGAGGAGAGGAATAAGACAACAACCTATCTACGCACCTTCTTCTATTCCCCCCCGCCTTCCGCTTCCCACCTCTCCTCTCTCAAGAGAGCCCCTCAGCCCTATAAAATCCCATTCACATGCTGACCGGAATGCCAGGTCCCGACGGCCATGGACGCCCGGTCGGTGCCGTACTTCATGAAGATGGTCTTGAGCTCGGTGTAGGTGTTGAGGCCGTGCAGGGAGAGCTCCTTGCCCATGCCGGACTGCTTCCAGCCGCCGATGGGCATGTCGACGGCGCGCACGGGCACCGAGCAGTTGATTCCCACGGCGCCGGCCTCGAGCGCCTTGGCCACGCGCACGGCCCGGTCGAAGTTTGACGTGTAGACCGAGGCTGGTGTTGCGTGGGTCAGAATATGGAGAGGGATGGAGAAGGGAAGGGAAGGGAAGAAATGGGGGTGTGTGTGTGTGTGTGTGTGTGTGTGTGTGT